>NC_055960.1:28877564-29177564 GCF_018492685.1 Alosa sapidissima | reverse complement strand
CGTTGCCTGGGTCCTGGGGCTCGGCGGAGCTGTTGCTGCATGGGGCTTTGGGCTCGGCAGAGCAGTCATTGCACGGATCTTGGGCCTCGGTGTAGCTGCTGCTGCTGTATGGGTCGTGGAGCTCGGTGTATTTGCTGCATGGTTCTGGGGCTCAGCGAAGCCATCGTTTCATGGGTCGGGGCTCGGCGTAGCTGCTGTTGCATGGTTCTCGGGGCTTGGTGGAGCCGACGTTGCATGGGTCCTGGAGCTCAGCGTAGCTGTTGCTGCATGGTTCTCGAGGCTTGGTGGAGCCGAAGTTGCATTGCTTAGTTGTTGCTGCCTGGCTCTTGGGGCTGAGCAAAGCAGTCATTGCATGGGTCTTGGGGCTCAGCGTAGCTGCTGTTGCATGGGTCCTGGAGCTCGATGTAGTTGTTGCTACGTGGTTCTTGGGGCTTCAGTGAAGCAGTCGTTGCGTTGGTCCTGGAGCTCGGTGTAGCTTTTGCTGCATGGGTCTTGGGGCTCGGCGGAGCTGTTGTAGCAGGGTTGCAGGAGCTCGGCGGAGCAGTTGCTGCGTGGTTCTTGGAGCTCAGCGAAGCAGTCGTTGCATGGGTCCTATAGCTCTGTGAAGCTTTTTCTGCATGGGTCTTGGGGCTCAGCGGAGCAGTTGTAGCAGGAGCTCGGCGGAACAGTTGCTGCATGGGTCTCCCTAGAGCTGTTTTTGCATTGCGTCCAAGCTCATTCCGTACCATCTGTGGCATCCTTAAATAATCCAACCTGGGCTGAAAGAATACTTTTAGAATACCATTACCTGATAAAACATGACATTCAGCATGATACGACATACAACACATAATACATGATCGGCAGATAAGGCATGATAGCATGAAGGTGAGTATCCAAATGGAATGAATTGGTTGTGGCTAATGAACAGCTGGGTAGACGGAACGGGATGTTAAAGCTGGAACGTGCAGCGTGAGGAGGTGGTCGAAGGGCCTTTGCTGTGGCTAGTGAATAACTGGGGAGCCGGAATGGGACGTCGTGATCCAAAGCACTCGCAGAGTGCTGATAACCCGCTGCGGCGGGCTGGTCTAGCGCGGAGCCGGGGAAGGGATGGGTAGGGGTAGGGGGGGGGGAGGGAGGGAGCAGTCGCCGGAACGACTGGAAGAGGGGCAGCCCTGGACCGGGTCCTGGCTGGGGGAAGTGGGTGGGGAAGGGAAAGAGGGGGCGGAGGGAGTAGCGACGCGGTCGCTACCGGGGCCGTCTGAAGTGGAGTCGGATCCGGAAGTACGGCGGAGATGCTGCGGGAAGGAAGTCGGTGGTTAAGAACCTGGTCCACTGGCGTGGCTGAAGCAGCGGAGTGATGCGCTCTGGAGCGTGTGGTGCAGGAAAGCGCCGTCAAGAGCAGCCTGCTTCCTGGTCAGGAGAAGAGAATGAATAGAGGGAGCGGGAAGGAGAAAAGATTGGTTTATGGGGCTTAAATAAGAGTTAAAAGACAGAGGAGGATGGAATCTCCTATCCGACCTACGGAACAAGATGCCGCGGAAATGGAAAGTGCTGCGGATGTGTGCCGCTGTCCAAAGATTGGAGCAATGCAATAGCTCCAATAGGTTTTTTTTTTTGTGTCAAGATTTAGCTAATATCCAAGTTGTGCCACTTCTGATTGATGAGCACGTCAGTGCAGTGTCGTGTTTCACTAACTGTCACACAAGACGGCATAAATAATTGCAGCTTGCAATAAGATAATGCATTGCAATGCGATAAAGCAAACATTTGTATAAGTTGTCAATTGGGGGGGGGGGGGGGGGGGGGGGTTGCGATCGCTCCCTCCTGTCGGTGTTTGCATGGAATGAAACAATAAACCGGTGGTCAAAGTGTGTCAATATATTTGGCTGTAGACTGGGGTTTGAGGGCCTGCTGAGAGCAAACTTAGCGCAACTGCCCACAAAGCACTGCTTGCTGGCGAAATGCTAATTTTAAAACATACGAATAACCAGTCATTGTAACCAAATATGACTTGAGTTTATTTGCAAAGCTTACATCAGTTAACTAGCTTGTTGCTATACCCCGTAGAAGCTACATGAAACGTCGGCCATCGACACAGGACGAGTTGACCAATCACGGTCCTTGCTGTCTGCGTCGCCTGACGCGATTTACAAATGTGTACTATCGCTTTAATAATTGCTGACGTCTGCGACGCGGCGCCGTTGTTTAACAGACTGCGGAACAAGCCAGCGGAAATACTGGGCACTTAAGGTTGAGGCTTATCAGTTATTATAAGTAGCTTAAATATCCAACAACGCTAGTAGCAGTTTATGAGAAGTCACTGGACAACTATAGGAAATGAATGAGACCTGTTCGTTTCCGAAGCCAACACGGATTACGGATTGAGTGAATTTGGGAATATAGGCCTCCGCTGGATAACGTTAGTAGATAGCCTACAAAACTTCAGACGCTTGGCGTGGCGAGCCATGTTAAAATTTAGAGCATTTCGAGTTACCTGGATAATCTTGCGACGTGAAAACGCGAGCTTGGAGCAGCCTGATGTTAGAGCCTTGAAGTAGGCTGGGGTGAGTAGGCTATAGCGTAGGCTAATCGATAGTTGTAGCTTACCCTTGCTCTGTGCGGTGACCTGAAAACGCTGGTGAACCAGGTGGCTGTAGCCCATAGACTGGATGTAGCTTTTGGATGGTTAGTAGTGAAAGACCCAGCTCTATTACGTCTGCCTACCGAGGCTTTGCAACTCCAATAATTTTGCGAGCGTCGCGGCGTGTGACGTATGGATAAGGAGGCCGGCTTAAATACCCTGGCGGCTGAAGACAGGTGAGTTAATTGCTGTCAATCATCCCTAAGGGCTCCTCCCGAACTTTGTTTAGAAAACATCATTGAGTGTAGGTTATTATCCCCTTCTTCCCAGTTCTATCTTTGTTTAGGTCACTTTGTTTCAGTCAGTGTCTGCAGGCTGTGATCTATACAGGCTGTGGGAATTAAGGTGCCAATAAATTAGACAGAAAGCAAGAGCTCGCAGAGCATTGTGGTATCTTGAAATGCTACGTATATCAAAGGTTACGAGCATGTGTAATCTGCTAACTATGACAATATACATTTTTTTTCCATACAGGCCTATGTGTCATATAGTCTATATAATATGTAAGGGATAATGTATAGAACACCTGGTTCATCAGCGTTTTCATTATTGGGAAAATAAGTCCCTACAGGGCGAACCTTTATTTTCCCAATAATGACCGGCGTTCTATACATTATCCCCCTTATTACACGCCACGGCTACTTGCCAAAAATAAAAAATAAACTCCCCACGATATGACTTTAGCCTACCGTCTGCTTTCACTTTTGAATGAAGTTCCAGTCCTTGCGTAGTGATATGTAATACCAGAATTAGAAGCACAAACTCCGTTGCCAATGCTATTGCCATTTTTTTCAGAGGTCCTTTCCTCGGAAATAATGACCGCTAGAACTTTGGGAAATCCCATTCAAGTCAATAGAGCATTCTACTTGCCCTGTGAAGAGCCGTGTAATAAGTAAATGTACACACGGAGCCTAATGTAGGCCTACTGGATCTGGCTGCATCAAACATTAACATCACACTGTTTCCATTATACAACTATGATGTTTTGCAGTGCAATGTCTTCAAAGGGACATTATTTCTCATGGACTGACTACATTATGTAAACTTTTTTTTAATATATTTTATTTAAAAAGTAAAAAAATACTCTGTTGTGATTTTTACCTAAAAGTATGAATTTTTAATGTGTTTACCAGCTCAATCATTAATTCTTATAAAACATTAGTAGTATGCCTAATTAGGCTGAAGTACACATTTATTTCTTGTGTTTGACTATTACCGGCCGGTACTCATCAATTAAAAGCATATTTTCAGTATTTGGACAGCAGGGGGTGTTAGTCATACTTCAAAACGTATCAAGTCTTTCTTTTACCGTATGAAATGCATTTTGTGAGCTACTTGTATTAAGTTACATATTAAGGAACAGGGCCTTCTGTGTGAGGATAGCCTACAAACAAAGCAAGATAAGTGTAGGTAAACAACCCAGATTGCAGTGACGCACAGAAATAGGCAGTAACCTGCACACAACTGAAAACAACAGGAGATGGCAACCTCTGCCTCACTCTGCGTGACTCATGCTCTTTTCTTCTATCTGATTGGTCATGATGGATCGTTGTCTCTTTCACAGAAATGTAATTTAACTTTCAGTGCATGGTTTATTTTAACTTTCATTTCAGTGTTTTTTTTTTTGTATATTCTTGTCAAGAAAGCATAAATGTATATACAGCTCTGGAAACAAATTAAGAGACCACAGCTGCTCATTTGGAAAAGTTTTTACATATTATTTTACTTGTGTTGGTCTGACAAATGAAATGGCACCATTGAAGTTTTGCCACCTTGACTGTCACTGACATTTGGTCTGGCCCATGGACTATATTATGCAGCAATAATTAGGCCTACTGTATGTTTTTTCGCTCAGCTGAGTTAGCCCTACCCTGTGCACGCCCTGTAGCCAATAGCAACAGTAGCATCACTAAATGGGAGGCAGACTGAGCTACCGAAGGTTAGTAATCGAAACTGTGTGCCTCATGAGTTTGTGTGATAGTTTTGGTACTTTCAAGCTGTTTAGAGTCTGATTACATCTCTTCACCTCGCACATAATTAATAATAAACTTCATTTTAAACTATTATTTTTAACTAATAGGCTAATGTAGTTAGTTTATATTGTACCGTATGTCACTTTGTCTGCCGAATAGGTAGCCTACCATAAAATAAACAAATATAAAGACTTACTGGCGGTAGATAAGGGAAGACAACTGAACAAAAGTGCAAGTTTAACAACAAACCCCATGGTTTAACTGTATGTAGATATTTTTGATCTTAGTATCCCATACCATCTAGTATGGTCTTTATGTGTGTGTGTGTCTAACAGGGGCAGGGAGAGAGAGAAAGGGAGAAGAGCAGAAGACATTAAGGAGAGCCCATGGACAAATGATCGATAAATGTGCAGGGTCACCTGCAGAGCATTTATAAGGACCTACTATCTGGCTCAGAAACTTCATTGCCTTTTACTTGGGAAGACCCCAAACTCTCTTCTCTTCTTGACCTCTTGTGAAGGCCCTTCTTTCTGTTGTCTCCCTGTAACATTGCCAAACTGCATGTTTCTTTCTCTCTCTCTTGGCTGTTGAATTGGATTGTCTGATAAGTCTGAATTATTAGTTAATTGGTATTATATGATAATAGGGCATGGTCATGAAAAGGATAATCCATCCATTATTGAATTTGAGCATATATGGCATTAAATTAAAGTGAGTATATTAAAGAGTGTAGGTTATTATCCCCTTTTTGAGACCTGTCAAAGACCTGAGTGGTCGAAATGTTGTGTATCACCCCCCAATAAACTGGGAGCTTTAGAGACAGTGTGCGGATATCTTTTATTTTGTTTTACTCAGTATTTCTAGTATCCAGCACCTGTAGAATCGATGTGCGTACACCTCTACACTTTAGTTTATTATCCCCTTCTTCCCAGTTCAATCTTTGTTTAGGTCACTTTGTTTCAGTCAGTCTGACAGGCTGTGATCTAGACTGCATGAATTACAGTTTTTCTCTGTTGCCTTCGTGCATTTCTCAGATCAGAATTGAAATTCTCAAAACTACCTGTTCAATTTTCACATCTTTGTGTCACTTGTGCACATCAGAAAAGCAGTTTCTAATTTCTTTGAACCATTTGCAAATGCTTTGCTACATCCATGCAAATGATTATGTACAATTCTCAGCGGTTTCCAACAGTACATTATCAATTGCTTATGCCAAAACATTTAGGCATAAGTTCATAGCATAAGTCTTTGCATGCAAAATGGTTGAACAAGTTGTCATAATATGTAAAGCAAGATGATATTCGTTGTGATGTGGATGAGAATTTGTGGCCTAACAGACAGGAACATCATGAGGTCTAGGAAGACTGCACTGTAATTCCTACAGCACTGCATGTACAGTTCTCCATAAGGATATTGTCCTATGTTCACACATTTCTGTTTTTTTTTCCTTATACTTTTTTCTGTGCTACGCTGTGCTGTCTTTAACTTTCTGTATCGCAATGACATGGTCTGTCTACAAATGACAGTACAAACAGTAAAAGCGTAAATGTGAATCTTGTCCTGTCTCTTGCAATCAAACTCCCATATACACTAAGGTGTAACCTACAATTTACAATAATTGTTATCAAAAGTTTAGCCATAGTTTACATCAGAACATCCCTCCAGAGTACACTATATTGACAACATGACTAAGCAATTTGACTGTCTTATCCGTACACAATGACACAAGAACTTGTCATTCTGATGGCACTGAAATGTTCATTGACACAGATATTTAATTTTGGGAGATGAACTAAGGATTCTGAGCAAAAAAGTGGCTTTTGCAGGTGTTTTGCTATTTGTACAAATTGTTTTGAGAAATGCACTTACTGTTTTGCAAATGTCGAGGATGATTAGAGAAATGTACCAAAGCGACTGAGAAAAACTGTAATGTAAAAGCATTTGTTTTTCGTTATACTGTCACAGTGTATGTCGACAGTAAACACTTTGAAACACACTCTCTTGCAATCGACCTCCTCCACACACAATATTGTGTAACTTTGTAGTTTTGAAATACCTACAGAGTAAACCGTCATATTGACAACAAGACAAACCAGTTTCACTATCTTGACATAAACAATGGCATCATGACTTGTCATTTCGAGTGGACTGACAGTTTCATTGGCATAAATACTTGCTTTTGATACATGCTTGTGCAGGTAATCCACTATACAGTTTAAACTAATTGTTTTAAGAAATGCCCTAACGTGTGCAAATGTTAATGATGATTCGAGAAATGCACCAAAGCGACTGAGAGACATTGTAAGGTGTCAATACATCAAACAGAAGCAAGTGCTCGCAGGGCATTGTGGCATCTTGAAAAAATTGTATATATTTATATATATATATAGTCTGTTGTGATTTTTACCTAAAAATATGACATTTTAATGTGTTTACCAGCTCAATCATTAATTGTTATAAAACATATGACAAATTAACCTAAAGTAGCCTATATGTTCTTGTGTTTGGCCATACTCACCTCAATTAAAAGTAAAGTATCAGTATTTGGACAGCAGCTTGAGGTACTTCAAAACGTATCAAGTCTTTCTCTTACCGTATGTCAGGTATGAAATGCATTTTCCTCAATTTTGATGACTACTTGTATTGTGTTACATTTTGAAGAATAGGGCCTACAGTGTATAGCATACACGAACAAAGCATTTTGTCTATAGGTTGTCTATTGTTGTCACACACACACACACATATACATATATATATATATATATATATATATATATATATATATATATATATATATATATATATATATAGTGTGTGTGTGTGTTTTGTTTTTTAAAACATCAACACAAAAATTATTATTATTAAAAATTATTTCTTCTAATGTGGGTAAACATGTTTCCTGATAATAGCTATTAGTTACATTAATAGTGCCTCACAGTGTCTCACAGGTTTTCTGAGATAATGAAACAGCTGCTCATTTGAAAAGGTTTTCATATGTTATTTTACTTGTGATGGTATAACAAATGGACTATATTATTCTGCAGCCATAACAATATGCCTGTTTTCTAGCTCAGCTCAGTTAGCCCTGCCCTATGCCCGCCCAATAGCATTTTAAGGGGAACAGTAAGCATCACTAAATGGGAGGCAGACCGAGCTACAAAAGGTTGGTAGCCTAATCAAAACTGAAACTGTGTGCCTCATGTGATCAGGTTACTTTGTTTCAGTCTGTTTTTGACAGGCTTACTATTGCTGTTATTATTACTGTTATTCTTATACTTATTTTTAACTTTTGACTTAACTAATAGGCTGTAGTTTTATGTATGTCGCTTTAGACAAGTGTCTATGGAACATAGCCTACCATAAAATAAACAAATAAAGACTTACCGGCGGTAGAAAAGGGAAGACAGCCGAACAAAACTGCAAGTTTAAGAGCACATCCCATGGTTTAACTGTATGTAGACGCAGAAGCCCAACATCTTATTCTGCCCACTTAGAGTGGCGTAGAGTGCCTTGCGGTGTGATCTTGTCGGCCAACTGTCAATCTTTAACGAACATACGGAAATAGACAACAGCTATGTCTGGATGCGACCGGTGCGCCTGTGTGTGCGGTTTCGTTAGATAAGTCAACCCCGCCCAGCGGCGCCCACATTCAAGTCGGCCATTACACTTGATCTGCGAGAGTAACTTTGTCTTGCCGTGCGTGATTTATGCCTTACCTCAAATAAATAAATGTATTTGTATTGTATTGCCCCAGGCTGAGTGTGAAGATTAGAGGGAAGTTTTTCTCAGTCGCTTTGGCGCATTTCTCAGATCAGAATTGAAATTCTCAAAACTGCGTGTTCAAACTCCATATCTTATCCCTTTTGCACATAATTAAAGCAGTCTCTCTCCCGTCAATGATGTCTGTTAAGTTTTTGTACAGCCATTTGAAAACTACAGTAAAGTTACAAAATGCTGTAGTTAGGGGAGTAAGTGAGTACAAGACACTGAATATGTACAATTCACAGTTTTACTGTATATGCCCTTTGCAATTCTACAGCATGACAGAATTTGATAACTAGTTCACCAATTTTGTATGTAATGAAATGAAGACTATTAGTTTTATTGGGAACGACTATTCAGCATCCATAAGTATAATTCATTTTGACTGACATGACAAAGCAACTGATAGGCCTACATGTTCAAATGCATTTGCAATTTGTTCAGAGGAAGGAGAAATTGCTATGATGTGCACAAATGACTAAATGTTGTGGAGGTTGAACTAATAGTTATGAGAATTTTCATTCTGATCAGAGAAAAGCACCAAAGCGACTGAGAAAAACTGTAATACATAAATGCATTCTGGTTACTGGTTGATAACTGTCCACTTCTGACCATATAGCTTTTGAAATGCGTCAAAGCAGAAAATAGGCTACACAGCAGCGTTTGCGCAAGGCGAAGTCACACACTCAGACAACGCACTTCTGATCAGTTGAGCATATGTTGCCTTTGATATATTCTCATGGTGTGTGGGCACGGTAAATGACATGACATTCGTGCATTGGTGAATTTAGCCTACTTGTGCGATGCTGAACTGTGAACAGAAGAGCTGTTCATGATCTTTCTTGTCAGTTGATGATGTGGCATTAAAGGAATGTCAATCAGCTTAATAAAAACCAGTCAAGCCTGTTTTGTATTGTTTTGACTACAGCGCACAAACAGATTGCTGTGTGTGTGCAATGTGTGAAGCCACATCTTGCTCTCTTGGAACAGATGAGAGTTATTGTGTGATTGGATAATATGACAACATTTGTAGGTTTGCAATGACCCATTAAGTTTAGGTATAACAGGGTCAGCAAAATGCTCATCAATGTCCAGTACCATGGAGAAAAAAGTACCTCAAACTGCTGCCTGTTTTTTCCTTTCAAAGTTTAATTCGAGAAGGTGAGGTTTTATGTGGTTTAGCCAAAGTCATTTTAGGCAAGTCCCTCCACTCGGCAGCCATATTGCAACGCTTTTTTTTTTTCTTTCTTTTTTCTAGCTTGTTTAGACTATGAATCAGCCTGACCTTAGGCATGTTTCTTAATGATTTCACACGCACACTTTGTATCCTGGCTGGAGTTAATGCAGATCCTTATGATCCTTTTTAAGAAATACATTTGAAATCAATCAAAGTTCAAAATCCCTGTGCACAGCCCTTTTGCAGGTGCTGATGGTGTGCAGTATAACTATTAAAAAGTCAAAAACTAGTATAAATCGCACACTGGAGGGTATATTTTGTTGACTTTATTTGGCATGAAAGCTTTAGGTACACGTTCAAACCTGATGAAGAAAATTGTGAAATGTGTTGTTCACGCCAAATAAAGTGGGTATGGTTAAAAAAAAAAATATTTTGTCACCCTTTAGTTGAATTAAGTGAAATAAAATCGGAGACCGAATTTCTTAAAGCAGCCCTTTAAGATTCCAATTTTTTTTTTCTTGTTCTTCAAACAAGGCACATCAATCCACTGGTGCAAAAGAAGAGAACACCTCTGCCATAGGAGATTCAGCAGAAAAAGGCCAAACAGGGGAGCATTTAAAATTAAAATATCACTAGGAGAAATCCTTGTCTGTTTCCTCTCCAAAATGCAGAAGCCTGGCTTTGTGTTCCGGTAGTGTCAAATCAGTGGGCACATTCAATCTTGCAGCTCTGCACAGATCTGGCTGAACGTAAAGTATGTTTATTAGATTCAGTCAGATCTGCTTGCAGATCCAGTGCTGCAAGATCAAAATCCCACTGATTTCATGCTACTAGAACACGAAGCCAAGCAATTTGCTTCCTTCAGATACAGGTCTTGTTATAATCTCACTTTCCAAGTTTACAATACTTCTGTTTGTCTGTAGAGACCCTTATCACACAACCACAGAAGTGTAATTATATTTTGAGCACTATCAGTGGTATTAAATAGCATTTGTTTTTTGACGTTCTAGCTGCCCCCTTAGCTTTCTTGTTTGTACTCTGGATTTACACTTTTTAGAGGGTGCATGTAAGTTTTCTCTTTACAAGTGTTTCACTGTTATTGTTTCTTTTTTTACGCATAGATGGTCCAGGAGGTTCTGGAGAAGAGTTAAATGGGAGAGGAAATAATGGAGGAGTATAGTAGAGCACCTTGACACACTGTACAAGAAGGCATCTTCTGAATATCCTGGTCCATGGGTATGTCTTTGAGAAGGAAATAAATGTCTCCCATGTCCATTAGGCTATTGCAACTCCTTGCCAAGTGCAAATTTACATCCTAAATCTATCAATGATCTGCAACAATCTAAATAATACGCAATTGGAAATGTTTCATATTTGAGTGGTAACACAAAATAACAAAAATATGTGAAATGTGAAGTGTACAAAAAACACATTAATTTAGCCTTATACAACATCAAAACATGACTACGTAGTCTAATATTTTATCCCATATCAATTTAGTGGTAATACATGATGTTTTGAAACATAATTACAGTAAATTAGTCTCCCACCTCCCAACCATAGACCATGCATGAGAAAAGGAAACACACACAGAGACACATTTGGTCTGACCGAGGCAACAGTGCTCAAACACAGAACTGTCTGTGAACATGTCATAACTTTACATCCATTTGTGAACTGAACACATATTCAGTATAAAGTGTCCTGATACAGGGTGAAATAAACAAGTGTCTAAAACGATTCAACCTGCACTGGAGAACTACGCATTCACTGTAGAGTGTGGTTGAGCTCAGACAGGGCACAAACAGAACTGTGCAACATCTCATGTCTAGTGGTAAACCCAATGTGGTTTGGCTCTAGTAATTTTAAACACCTACTTTGCAAACCAACCTGATAGGGCTTGCTCCAAATGGTCCTCTTCTGACTGTAAGACTGTTACATTGCATTGCGTAATGCATGAGCATTACAGGACAGCAGCTCTGACAGGCAGCAGGAACTGATGAAACCAGTTTTAGCTTGTCAGACAATTAACATAATATTGTGCTTTTGTATGATTATAACATAATATGAAGTAAAATTATCACAAATTTGCAAGGATAGATAGATAGATAGATAGATAGATAGATAGATAGATAGATAGATACTTCATTGATCCCCAAGGGGAAATTCAAGGTCTCAGTAGCATACAGACATCACACACAACATGCACTAACATCAGAAAAAGCTATACAATATAATATTAAAAAAACCACAACTAAGCAATAAGGACAGTAGAAGATAAAGAATATACTAAAATACAAATTATACTAAATAACACTAAATCTAAATCAAGTCTAAAACAGTATCCACATAGTGTGCTTAGGGGTGATTAAGCATGAGGCGCTTGCAATGACTGAGGCAGGGATTGCGCCTGTTATTCTCTGTGATAATAACAATAAGGTGATAGAGTGGTCAACTGCCCTAATTATTCTTCAACATGGGAAACACATGAGAATAAGTGTGTTGACGTCTGTACTGTATGTGTTGTGTCCTGTTAATAACAGTTAGTGAACACGGAGGGCGCTAGAGTGCACAGTGAGGATACAGGTAGTTGGTATGTGCGTAGTTGGGATGAAGAAGAAAAAAGTTGGAAGTAGTGTGTTACACTCTCGGTTCTTACATTAATCACTGGTACAAAACACCACAGTATGTCAGGGAATGGCTAAAATAGGTAGCCTATTGACTGACTTGACAAATTTTCCAGATCAGGGGCTCGTGTGTATTTTCCCACCACACACACAGACAGGTTAAGAAAGACAAAATAAATCTATAAGGATAATTTTTGACGAGTTACAGGAAAAAAACCATCACATTCAAACTCTCTATGCTAATAGATTATTCAGAAGACATGCCAAGATCTTCATTTCTTGTCTTTTAATTACAAATGTAAGTGGCTGGAGCTGGAGTGGCTAGAGTAAATGCTAGGAATGGTTTTGGATGCCTGGATTTGTTTTATATGGTCAGATGAAATTAATATTGAGCTTTAGCAACAAACATTCAAGGTGGGTTTGGCTTACATAGAAGGATACTGAAACAAACCCCATGTCTACAGTTATGGTGAAGCTGATGTTGTCAGGCAGGCTATTTAATGTTGTTAGAGGGCCAACCCATTCTTGCACTGATATAGTTTTTTTTATATTACTTTGTCTACTCTCTTATATCTCCATATTAATTTTATGCTGGTCTCTAGACTTTATTCTTGCACTGTTGCACTACTGGACTTACTCATTTGCACCATCACCATGACACTTACTCTCACAGAGCAGTGAGAGCACCTTACCTTACTATGCACACTGTAAAAAATCAGTCTTCATACAAAATCTGACTCTAGATATTTCCACTGCTTGGTTGAATTTCCCATTGTCCTACGTAATTTAGAACGACCATTAACCGTATGTTATCTGCATACCTATGAAGTAGATCCATTTTTTGGCCGTATCACACTTGTATATTAACTCGCCAAACTCGTTGTGAAGTTTAAATGAACTGTCACGTTGCCTACTGTAAATCCTCAAATTATGGCAGGGGTCTTCTCTTTACTTATAGGCTGCGTAAGCATGCTTTTATTTAATTAAGCATTATTTAAGGCTGCGCAATTGTGCATCTTAAGCCTCTCGCAAGCTCAAAAGAGGGCAGCATGCGACTGAGCTTGAGAGCGACGTGAGACCCGTGTAAATATTAACTTTCAGTGTTTTACTGAATGTCTTTGTAAATTAGGCCTACGTTTAATTAAAAAGTGTTTCTTGCGTGCTTTCATTCTCTCATTCCCTCTCCAAAATGTTCCTGTTCTAGGCTGATCAAGTGCATGAACCCAGCATCGGTGTGCGCATCACATGAATCACAATTGAGACAATATATTGACCATCTTGTACAACTGCAAAGCCTTATCATAGGCATGTTACATTCATGACATGAAAAATGGAATTTATAGAACAAAAATGACAAATTAGGCAGTCGGCTAAACGTTTTAAACTTGCGCAAAACTGATGAACCCAGCATCTGTGCGTCGCATAAATCAAAACACAAATTGAAGCAACACTGACCATTGGACAATCGTACCACAAAACCTTTCCATTAGGCATTCAACGTTTATGACATAAGACGTGGAATATGAACGCATTTCATCACACCTGACAATTAAACGGAGCTGTGGCTGTTCGCGATTTGACTGATTGAGGTTTCAGCGCAGTGTTGACTTGCATGCGCGTCTTTTTAAGTTGGTGAGCGTAAACGAAGGAAAGCCCTCTAATCGGACGGGCAAGACTGACAAGTAGACCGTGGCTACGCGTAGGCATATATCAAACAGATGCTTTCTCTTCGATCTCCACAAATTAAGCTACAGTTAATTCCTTAGCCGTTTGAATAAATGTGCGTTTGCGATTAACAAAAAAAAATGTGTTAAATAGGGTATAATACTAACTTTATTCAAAATTGATACATTCAAGTTGACTTTGCAAAGTTGTGTAGGCTACCGCGCCAGTTGAAGTCTGCATGAACAGTTATTGCTCAAGCCACCGTTTTGATTTGCTTAGGGGAGATGCAGGCTGTACCCGTTTGAGGGAGAGAGGCGCAGGGAGAGAATGCGTGCTGTAGCCTACACTACGCACATCTCTATGAAATAGGCTGTCAAGGCTAATCCATATTTTAAATATGCAATCATGGAGAAAATAAGTTAATAGGCTATAGGCCTATGAGTAGGCCTAGGCCTAATGCAGGAATGTACGTTACAGTTATTCAGTAACTGTAACGAATTAATGACATTTAAATGTAGCCTACCTTTAGACTACTTCATTTCCCAACAAAGTAACGAAATTACACTAACGACGCTCTATCCCAAACATAGGCCTATTGAACTTAGTTTTGGTGGATGATGGACAGATGTCAGTGCCCTAGCCTAATTTACCCTCGGAAATAATTCGACATTGTCTTTATACAATATATTTAACTGGTCTAGACATGGTGTGGTCTATTGGGTTTCTCGTAATTTCAACATACAGCTTTAAAGAACAAATATTGATAACATGTTAGGATCAGCGCCATAGGATTCCCACGGTAGCCAGCGTCTGTGACGACACCTGAGCTTATTAAAATGGCGCCCATAGAGTCATAGAACGTACTTCAACATATCCGTGCATATCCAACGTATTTTCCAGCCAGTAATCCATCTTGCGCGTAGCGCTCTAGAATCTTTGGTAGCAACCATCCATTTAGAACTAGTAACGGCAGTTTGTCCTGTGAGTTGAGAAATTAGTTGATATGTGTCGGAAGAAATTAGTTCTACAAACAAGACAGTTTTAGCGATTAAAACGTTTAAATTGTAACAGGAAATGAACACAGCGCAAGTGGCAACAGTGGAATAAGCGGGATAATGGACTCCACGGTGGTCTGTTCACAGAAGTTAATGCACTACGAGGTTTAAACTTCTGTGAACAGACTTGTCGTCCATTTGCGAAAAAATATGCCTCTGCATGGTTCTTCCTTCCACAATGAGATGAAAATCGAGCTCCAGATGCTACAGCATCTAAAGGACCCAGCTATTTCCGTCTGCCAAATTTCCCTGCCATTTTCCAAGAACTCAAAAGTGAAACTAATCTACAGTATCTCCTCCAAGGTTGTTAATCTGAATCTTTCAAAAACCATCTTGTCAACCATCTGTCCATGTTGACAATTTCTTTTTTTCCAGACTTTTGATTTGTCATTTTGTTTGAAAGACGTGACTCATTGTGATTCTATTGACTTCTATATCTTCTCCTGTGTCCACATTTGGTGCACAATCACAATCATCACAATCCAATAAGCATTCTTTGGATGCATGCAAAATTTTCAGATTTTTTTCAGAATTTGCACATTCAGTTTTCTGAAGTAGTACTTTGTGTTTGTCAAATAAATGGATAATTAAGATTTTGATGAAAGATGTTTTCCTGATTTTGTATTTATGTACAGTAACATTGGATAGAAAGGATTCATAACTGAAAAATAGAAAATCAGAAAAAGCTATACAATATAATATTAAAAAAACCACAACTAAGCAATAAGGACAGTAGAAGATAAAGAATATACTAAAATACAAATTATACTAAATAACACTAAATCTAAATCAAGTCTAAAACAGTATCCACATAGTGTGCTTAGGGGTGATTAAGCATGAGGCGCTTGCAATGACTGAGGCAGGGATTGCGCCTGTTATTCTCTGTGATAATAACAATAAGGTGATAGAGTGGTCAACTGCCCTAATTATTCTTCAACATGGGAAACACATGAGAATAAGTGTGTTGACGTCTGTACTGTATGTGTTGTGTCCTGTTAATAACAGTTAGTGAACACGGAGGGCGCTAGAGTGCACAGTGAGGATACAGGTAGTTGGTATGTGCGTAGTTGGGATGAAGAAGAAAAAAGTTGGAAGTAGTGTGTTACACTCTCGGTTCTTACATTAATCACTGGTACAAAACACCACAGTATGTCAGGGAATGGCTAAAATAGGTAGCCTATTGACTGACTTGACAAATTTTCCAGATCAGGGGCCCGTGTGTATTTTCCCACCACACACACAGACAGGTTAAGAAAGACAAAATAAATCTATAAGGATAATTTTTGACGAGTTACAGGAAAAAAACCATCACATTCAAACTCTCTATGCTAATAGATTATTCAGAAGACATGCCAAGATCTTCATTTCTTGTCTTTTAATTACAAATGTAAGTGGCTGGAGCTGGAGTGGCTAGAGTAAATGCTAGGAATGGTTTTGGATGCCTGGATTTGTTTTATATGGTCAGATGAAATTAATATTGAGCTTTAGCAACAAACATTCAAGGTGGGTTTGGCTTACATAGAAGGATACTGAAACAAACCCCATGTCTACAGTTATGGTGAAGCTGATGTTGTCAGGCAGGCTATTTAATGTTGTTAGAGGGCCAACCCATTCTTGCACTGATATAGTTTTTTTTATATTACTTTGTCTACTCTCTTATATCTCCATATTAATTTTATGCTGGTCTCTAGACTTTATTCTTGCACTGTTGCACTACTGGACTTACTCATTTGCACCATCACCATGACACTTACTCTCACAGAGCAGTGAGAGCACCTTACCTTACTATGCACACTGTAAAAAATCAGTCTTCATACAAAATCTGACTCTAGATATTTCCACTGCTTGGTTGAATTTCCCATTGTCCTACGTAATTTAGAACGACCATTAACCGTATGTTATCTGCATACCTATGAAGTAGATCCATTTTTTGGCCGTATCACACTTGTATATTAACTCGCCAAACTCGTTGTGAAGTTTAAATGAACTGTCACGTTGCCTACTGTAAATCCTCAAATTATGGCAGGGGTCTTCTCTTTACTTATAGGCTGCGTAAGCATGCTTTTATTTAATTAAGCATTATTTAAGGCTGCGCAATTGTGCATCTTAAGCCTCTCGCAAGCTCAAAAGAGGGCAGCATGCGACTGAGCTTGAGAGCGACGTGAGACCCGTGTAAATATTAACTTTCAGTGTTTTACTGAATGTCTTTGTAGAATCTTTGGTAGCAACCATCCATTTAGAACTAGTAACGGCAGTTTGTCCTGTGAGTTGAGAAATTAGTTGATATGTGTCGGAAGAAATTAGTTCTACAAACAAGACAGTTTTAGCGATTAAAACGTTTAAATTGTAACAGGAAATGAACACAGCGCAAGTGGCAACAGTGGAATAAGCGGGATAATGGACTCCACGGTGGTCTGTTCACAGAAGTTAATGCACTACGAGGTTTAAACTTCTGTGAACAGACTTGTCGTCCATTTGCGAAAAAATATGCCTCTGCATGGTTCTTCCTTCCACAATGAGATGAAAATCGAGCTCCAGATGCTACAGCATCTAAAGGACCCAGCTATTTCCGTCTGCCAAATTTCCCTGCCATTTTCCAAGAACTCAAAAGTGAAACTAATCTACAGTATCTCCTCCAAGGTTGTTAATCTGAATCTTTCAAAAACCATCTTGTCAACCATCTGTCCATGTTGACAATTTCTTTTTTTCCAGACTTTTGATTTGTCATTTTGTTTGAAAGACGTGACTCATTGTGATTCTATTGACTTCTATATCTTCTCCTGTGTCCACATTTGGTGCACAATCACAATCATCACAATCCAATAAGCATTCTTTGGATGCATGCAAAATTTTCAGATTTTTTTCAGAATTTGCACATTCAGTTTTCTGAAGTAGTACTTTGTGTTTGTCAAATAAATGGATAATTAAGATTTTGATGAAAGATGTTTTCCTGATTTTGTATTTATGTACAGTAACATTGGATAGAAAGGATTCATAACTGAAAAATAGAAAATCGGAGAGAATTTGTTTCTGTCTGCCTGGGGCTGCCTGAGAGGGGCAGTGTTTAAGCAGGGGCGGATTTAGAAATTTGGGGGCCCAAGGTGAACACAGCCATTGGGGCTCTCCACATCTGTTCCTTTAAAGGAGAACTAGTTTTTTTTAGCTTAATTTACCTTAACTTAATATCTTCTGAGTCATTGGAGTTGTTATATGACTTTTTCCGGGTTGAATGGTGGCCGTCTCACTTCCCCCTACCATGTATGAGTGGAAAAACTACCCTTGCAACTTTGGTCTGGTGGCGAGCCGCCGCCTCATAGTCAGAAAGTCTTGCGGTCTTGCGATGTAACGAATTGCGTTATGGCACTACATACTGTACATACAGGCCAGGCACCGACTAGAACAAAGTTGTGATGTTAGTGTTACACCTGATGTGCTGGTAGCAATTTTGAGTGTAGTTCATCAGAATCAGAATCAGTTTTATTGGCCAGGTTTGCGTACACAAACAAGGAATTTGACTCCGGTTAATCTTTGCTTGCAACATTCACATAACATATAAGGAAACAAAAAAAAACATAAAGGAGTAAAACAGAACAGTAAGAATAGAATGAAGGCAGTAGAATATGTTAATGTATATATATATATATATATATATATATATATATATAAATAAATAGATAGATAGACACTATGGGTGGTATATGGTAGTGCAGTTTCCGGGGGGGGCAGGGGGGTGTTGTCAAGGGTGCCATGGTCGTGGACCCCTCAACAGACACAAGCAAGATGCAATATACAGTTGAAAGGGTTGGGATAGTGCAATATCAGTATAGACTGAGGTTTAAGATTAAAAAATAAATATAGTGCAAGGCAGTTCAGTGCAATGATCATGTATTAATAATACTATATATATAAATTATACGATTGCCAACTCCTACTCAAGCGAGTAGGACGCATTTCACACTGCTCCTGCTTCACCTATCCTTTTAGCAATTTCCACTCTTTTTCATTCTTTTATTTCATTTACAAGCTAGTTTAGCAAAGACAGTGAAACCAGTACATTTAAATCTGAAACTTTAGTGGTTAGTTTTTTACTTTAAATGAGCCAGCCAAGTCAACGAGCAAAAACTGAACGGCAATTCACCTTGAAGTTGGATTAAAACAAAATGCGCTCCTCCGGCCAGAGACCCAGGAGATCATGCCGAAAATGTACTGAGCTAGAACAGAGGATTTCTACTTTGGAATCAAAGATGCATGCCCTTCCATCAACGACAGATGAACTACGAGAGGCATCTCATGAAGTGAGTACAGCAACTACTGGAAATGCAGAGAATGTAACCCAGCAGTCTAATATCACTGCTAATAGAGCAGATGAATGCATCGACCTCACAAAGGGAAATGTGAGTACAGAGCCTTGGCACAGGCAAGGTGCCAGACCAAAAAACAAAAAACGTAATACAAGAACTGTAATTACCTCAACACCAGTAAATTCAGATGTTAACTTCAGGCCTCGTATCAGAAATACAGACAGATCAGCAAACTACTACAGGGCTTGTGGTCCTAAGGGAAGCCCACAGCCCCTAACACTATGGAACAGATTTGAATGCCTCCGGGACGTGAGAGAGGAATTTCCCAGGGAACAGACCCAAAGCAGGCAGCGATCAAACCACAACAAAAGAAAGATGGGCACAGACAAGAAGCAGCACTCGACCCCTATTCATCCCACAACCCTCGTTCTAGGCGACTTTGCTGTGAGACATATAAATGGGGAAAGGATGATTGTATGTTGTTTCCCAAATGCTTCAGTGTCTGACACAAAAAACAAGCTTGCAGAACTGGTGTCAAAATATGCAACTATCAAGCGCATCATTGTGCATGTTGGAGCAAATGACATCTACAGAGAACAGCTGTATGTCAAAGAAGATTTCAAGGAACTTTTCTCGGCCCTATATGAGCTTGGAATACAAATTTTCATCAGTGGCCCACTCCCAGCAGAGGGAAGCTTTGTATTTTCCAGACTATTCAGTTTAAACACCTGGCTCGCAAAAACATGCTTTTCAGTTGGGATGAATTTTATTGACAATTTTAACCTTTTTTGGAATCGCAGGGAATACTTCAGACCAAATAGCACAGAGCTGAGTTGGACTGGGGCCAAGATCTTAACCGAATACTATCACCTCTCTCTCCTGCACCCAACATTTTTTCTGCCAACCTTGAGCCGAGCCTCTGATAAGCGCTCAGTGGCCATACAGACGGAACAAGCGGATGACATCAACAACTCAGCTAAACCAAAACACTCTGCACAGGCTGAAACAGAGATATGCCCAACCTCCCCTGCTGTGGGGCCCTCTGATAACCACCCGCTAGCCTCCACTGAAATGCAGACCTTGGAGAAACATAAACAACCAGCTCAACAATGCCAAGCCATGTCCACTGGACACGATAAGATGGGTGCTGCTAAAATGACTCAAAGTCAATCACTGGCGTCAAACTCCCTGGAATCTCAGCAAACAAATGGATGTGATGAGCATGAGGAGATAGCACCTATCAAAGCTGCTGAGAGGATATCAGAAAGGAAGGGTCATGTTGTAACACCAGTACCAATACCCCTCCCCACCTCCGTCGTCTCCTTGTCACCACAAAGACACAACAACATGGAATACACTACTGGAATACATGCTGAAAGCGGAGCGTCTGCAACAAACTTCCCAGAACCTCAGCAGGCAGATGGAGACTCTGGATCAATTTTCAACCCCAACCTCCTTGATTTCCCATCACCACCCACACCCAATCACGTCCCCACCCAATCAAACTCCCCAGGCCACACAAACCCCCCTAATCTCCCATCCCCATCCCCACCCCTTCATCCCACCACCCACTCAAACTCCACAGGATCCCCTGAATACCCATCACCATCCCCACCCAAGCACATGATGTTCCCTGCAAGAATGGAGAGACTGCTACCAGTAGCCATGCAGAGTTTTACTAGCCCAAGATCATTAGCACCAAAGAAGCGAAGGGCACCTCCACCCCCTCGCTCTCCCCCTCCCCGTTTAGAAGGATCTCTTAAGCAGCAGCAACCTCTTAGTTCATTTTCTCAGCCGGCATATAGCATGGAATGTGCAGTGGAAAATACAGATGGCAGCAGCAGGGGACAATTATATGATGACTGTATTGCATGATATTCTCAGGGTCCCTGCAATATAAATGGTACTGACAGTAGTTTTGAGAACATGCCGGGACCCAGTAAGCCCATGACATTCTCTATTCCTGTATTGACAAGAAATAGAACACAAATGCATCGAGCTTATAGGGTAAACCAGTCCAATCTCCTACCCGTACCACATCAACCTCAGATTTCCCCCATGGATCATATTTCCCCAACACTTAAACTAACAAAACTAGCACTCCTAAATATCAGATCTCTTTCAAACAAATCATTCTTAATTCATGATCTAATTTGCACACACAACCTTAATTTTTTACTTTTAACTGAGACATGGTTAGATCAAGCAAACAGTGCTGCTACTCTCATCGAATCAGCTCCCCCAAACTTCAGTTTTTTGAGTGCTACCAGAGCAAATAAAAGAGGTGGGGGGATAGCCACAATTTTCAAGACGTCTTTTCAGTGCAATCAGTCGTCATTCGGTGACTTTACTTCATTTGAATATCTGTGTGCATGCATTAAGTCTTCTCCTCAGATTTTATTACACAGCATGTACAGGGGCCAACACACTCTCTCGGCCATACCCTCGACCTTGTTATCACAAAGGATCTCGATGTCTCTACAGCTGTTAAAGACCTGGCCTTATCTGATCATTTTTGCGTGTTCTTTGATGTGTCTATGTCCCCACACATTCAAAACACAGCTATGATGGTAAAAAGGAGAATCATAAATGATCAGACAAGTGCTCTCTTTGAGCAAGCACTTTCACTAAAGTCAAGTCAACTGTCAGACTCTGAAGACTTATTTGATCACTTTAATGCAAAAATGGCAAACATTATGGATGACATTGCTCCATTACAATTCAAGAAAGTTAAGGACAAACAGAAAGCACCATGGAGGCAAAATCCAGCAGTTAAACTTCTAAAAAGAGAGTGTAGGAAGACTGAAAGAAAATGGCGTAAATACAAACTTCAGATCCACTATGAAATCCATAAAGAGATGCTCCGCACATATAACTCTGAAATATGCAAAGCAAGACAGTCTTTCTTTTCTAACATTATCAATAGAAGTTCAAATAACACTCGTATTCTATTTTCAACTGTTGATAAGTTAACAAATCCCCCCTCACAATTAGCGCCTGAACTTCTCTCAACTAATAAATGCAATGAGTTTTCATCTTTTTTTAAAGGTAAAATTGACAAAATCAGACTCAACATATCTGCTTAATTACAAATTCAACAACCTGAACTTCCAGCAACAAACAGAGGGAAACTAAACTTGATGTCAGAGTTCAGCTTGATAGACTACGAAACACTTGAAAAAACGGTACAGAATCTCAGCCCTTCCACATGTGTCTTAGACACTCTGCCTACCAATTTCTTCAAAACAGTTTTTCACCTCATAGCGGCGGATGTCCTTCAAATTGTAAATGTATCATTGCTGTCTGGCACTTTTCCTAAGTCACTGAAAACATCTGTTGTAAAGCCACTTCTCAAGAAGAATAACCTGGATGCCTCCATGCTAAACAATTACAGGCCCATATCCAATCTACCTTTTATTGGCAAAATTATTGAAAAAGTAGTCTTTAATCAATTAACCACCTTCCTAACATCAAATGGGTATTTTGATTACTTTCAGTCTGGTTTTCGGGCAAATCACAGCACTGAAACAGCTCTCATTAAAGTTTCCAATGACATACGCCTCAACACAGATTCAGGTAAAACATCAGTCCTAGTGCTACTGGACCTTAGTGCAGCATTTGACACTGTTGATCACAATATTTTACTACACAGACTAGAACACTGGGTTGGACTTACAGGCATAGTTATCAGCTGGCTAAAATCATATCTACAAGAAAGGAGCTTCTTTGTTGCCATCGGAAACTGTACCTCAACACCAACGTCCTTGACCTGTGGTGTTCCCCAGGGGTCGATCTTGGGGCCACTATTATTCAACCTCTATATGCTCCCACTTGGACAAATCATTCAAAATAATTTGATTTCATATCATAGCTATGCAGATGACACACAAATTTACTTAGCTCTATCACCAAACAACTATGGTCCTCTTGAATCTATGTGTCAGTGTATAGAACAAATCAACACCTGGATGTCTCAAAATTTTCTTCAGCTGAACAAAGAAAAAACTGAAGTAATTATATTTGGTAAAAATGAGGAAAGACTTAGGGTTGCCACTCTCCTTGACACAAAAGGGTTGAAGGCAAAGGATACTGTTAAAAACCTTGGTGTATTAATTGACAGTGATCTAAATTTCAACAGCCACATGAAAGCGATAACTAAATCAGCTTTTTACCACCTCAAAAATATTGTCAAACTCAGAGGGCTGATGTCAAAACATGACTTAGAAAAACTCATTCATGCATTTATCTCCAGCAGGGTTGATTACTGCAATGGACTGTTCACAGGCCTTCCTAAAAAGACTATTAAACAGCTTCAGGTGATACAAAATGCAGCAGCTAGGACTCTAACAAAAACTAAAAGAACTGACCACATTACTCCAATTCTTAAGTCCTTGCACTGGCTTCCAGTAAGTCACAGAATTGACTTTAAAGCACTATTGCTTGTTTATAAATCAGTAAATGGAGCAGGACCTAAATACTTGTCAGACATGCTTCAGCAGTACACACCTTCTCGTCCTCTCAGGTCCCAGGTGAAAAACCTGCTAGTAAAACCTACAGTTAGAACTAAACATGGTGAAGCAGCTTTTAGCTGCTATGCGGCTCAGCTGTGGAACCAACTTTCGGATGACATTAAAAAGGCCCCAACTGTAGCCAGTTTTAAATCTAGACTTAAGACCAAACTGTTCTCAGACGCTTTCTGCTAACTGTGCCGAGTTACAAATTCTGAATCTGCCTCGATAATTATTCTACTTTGTCTTTTATTACTTTTTTTACTACTTTTGCCTTTGTTTTTGCTTACTAATTATTCTTTATTTTTAAATGATTTTACCTTGTGTTTTATGTTTTCTTTTTATTATGATCTTTACCTTTTAACTATTCTTTGACTATATTGCCCTTCTATGCTTTTATTTGTTATTATCGTTTGGTTTTGTTTATGTAAAGCACATTGAATGACCTCTGTGTATGAAATGTGCTATATAAATAAACTTGACTTGACTTGACTTGACTTGACTTGACTTGACTTGACTACTATTGTAACTGTAAGGTTGAAGTACACATGAGGTAGATGAGCAGAATAGTGTTGATTGTCTTGTTCAGTATGAGGGTGGGGGCAGTTACTGAGTGTTCAACAGAGTGACTGCTTGGGGGAAGAAGCTGTCTTTGTGTCGGCTGGTTTTGGCAAACAGTGCCCTGTATCGTCTGCCAATGGTAAGGAGGTTGAACAGTTTGTGACCAGGATGTGAGGGGTCTATTTTAGCTGCCCTTTTCCTGACCATGGACTGGTACAGGTCCTGAATGGAGGGAAGGTCAGCTCCAATGATCCTCTCTGCAGCCCTAATTGTCCGTTGCAGTCTGGCCCTGGCCCGTTTGGTGGCAGACCCAAACCAGACAGTGATGCAGGTGCAGATGACAGACGGAATGATGGCTGAGTAGAAAGTGATCAGCAGCTCCTCAGGCAGATTCAACTTCTTTAGCTCTCTCAGGAAGTATAACCTCTGCTGGGCCTTTTTCTGGATAGTGTCGATGTGGAGAGACCATCTTAGGTGGAAGATTGATGAGAAGTGCACCTGTTTTGTGTACTGTTTTCAAAGCTGCCTTGCTGTATCTGGTGGAAAAGTAAACTTGATGATTCCTCTTGGGTTTCCGTCTTTTAACGAGTAGGAGACGGAAACCCAAGAGGAATCATCAAGTTTACTTTTCCACCAGATACAGCAAGGCAGCTTTGAAAATTAAAAACATAATAAAGAGCAATTGGGCTATACTTCAAATCGGCCCCTCATTGAAAGAGATATTTCGTGATCCACCCTCATTTTGTTTTAGACGAGCACCCACATTAAGGGATAAATTAGTGCAGAGTCACCTTACAGTTGAAAAGAAAAAACATTGGCTACGTAAACTGAAAGGGAATCACAGATGTGAGAACTGCAACCATTGCGGTAATGCTACTTTTGTGGATGTGTTTTCCAGTACAAGCTTTACTGTTAATGCCTTTGCCAACTGTAACACTACCTTTGTAGTCTATAGACTCGAGTGTGAGTGTGGCTGCTTCTACATCGGCAGGACGAAAAGAAGGCTGAAGGACAGAGTTGCAGGACATAAGAACGCCATAAGGACAAGACATCCTGCTTACCCCATGGTGGTCCATTACCAGCAGGCAGGTCATCCCTCTGCTTCCTCCCTCAAAGTGATCGAGGTGATCGAGGTTGTCCCCAAACCCGTGAGAGGTGGAGATCATCTAAGGACCCTTCTCCAAAGAGAAACTTTCTGGATCAGTAAACTTAAGGCAACCTCTTTCCCTGGCCTTAATGAGGAATGTGACTTTTCCCCCTTTTTATGAAGTTTGGACATTTATGAGTGTGCTTTTATTACTTAACTCAACTCAACTGAAATCTATTTTTTTTCTCTCTCTCTCTTTCTCACTAGTGATATGTCTCTTTGTTATTATTTTGCTAATTAATTGTTTTTTTTTTTCTCAACCTACTTGTTGTTAGTCACATGGTGTGTGACATAATGGAAAGGCTCCACCCACTAAACACCTAAGGGTGTCCATTTTAAGCTTTGTTGTACTTCCTGTTTCTATGCCCTGATGAAGGCCAATATGGCCAACGCGTAGGCCCATGTGCTTTTAACCAGTTCTTGCCATGATGAATTAAAGGCTTGTTATACTTTTTCAACCTCAGAGTGCCTCTGCAAACTCTTTTTTCTTTGGACTCTCACTTCACCCGTCGCAGAAGAGCACCTGAGCAAGTAATTATCTGAAGTCTCCTGAGCGCCCTAAGCCCTTTTGTGTCTTGGCAAATATGTTTATTTTATAATACTTATACCTATAACTACCAAGCAGTTAGTGTAATACAGAATGCCACCAGTCAGTATACATCATAACAGTAGGCTAGTATAAACGTCATTCTATGTCAAATCAGACAATATCCAGGAAAATAGCTGTTGCACCATCTCAGATTTTGCTCAAAGTTTGTCTATCTAATACATATGTCCCAAAACTAAGACTAATTTAGTCTTTAGTCTAAGACTAAGACATTTTCACTCATCATTTTTACACTCTCAGAAATGCCTTATCTTGCAGACCATGTGTGGGCATTGATTCTTGAAAAGTATTATTCCTAACCTTCCCAAACGTTGTAGGGTAGAAGACAGACATGTTCTTAGTATGACCATTAAAAGTTTGTATTGCATGCCCATTATATTAGGCCCACTTGACATCAACTTCCTGGACTGTTTTTTGTTGCCAGTCCACCCATCCATGAGACACAAACATACACTCAAAATGAAACACTGACCCCTTGTGTGCCTTTGTAGACATTGCACTTACCATTCAAAGGCATTAGTTGTGGAGGAAACATGTTGTGATGTTGATGTTTGGTGTGTTCTGACCCAGTTACTGCATACGGTTCCATACTTGTTTTCTTTTACATATTGGGGTCATTTTTTATGTCAAATTTTCATATAGTAACTTCTGCCTCATGCTCAATGGCTCTTACTCCTTTTATACGTTGTGCTGTGAGTCAACATGTCTCACACAGTAGGCATATTCAGGCCTGTTATTTAATTTTGCCTGAGAAATTAAGGTCATGCCTCTTGTGCATTGACTTATCGGGTACATTGAAGACTTTTAAAATAAACATACACCTTTCCTGGAAAATCTATGTAAAAACGTATTAACACCAGATATCTTCAGGAAATCATTTTGCAGATTTGTGAGTTATGTCCCATTATCTTGCAGGTTGAATAGCCTGCATATTTTAAATGGGAGTATATGCATCTGCATCAGGGATCAACTAAAATACAAGATTCAAGTAAAGTATTTGTTACGTGTCCAAACTTGTCTGTTCTGTCTGCTCCCCCCCCCCTTTCATTTCTGCTGCATATGCCATTATTTCTTGTTTTATGTGCTCTGTGTCCTTTTAACATTTGCTTTAACCATTATGTCTAGCCTATTTTCTAGAATTTGTAAAGTGTGTTTGCTGAATAACTTGGTTGATTGACTTACTGAATTTTGTATATAAAAATAGTGAAGACTATCTAAGGTCATCCCTTGCTAAAGTTGCAAAATGGTTTAGTCCGCCTGCAGGACGATAGGTTGGCTATCAGGCTATGAACTATTTGTTGTTATCATTGAATTGATCATTGATGAAGATGTTTTCTTAAGTTGCTTGTGTTTTGTCAATTTGCATACTGATTTGCTCTGATAAGAATGGCCCTTGTAAGTCACTTTAGATAATATATATTGTATATATATATATATATATATATATATATATATGTTGTACTCTGTACAGATTTTTTTAACAGGGTGGAAAGATTTCAGTGGACTAGTCCAGCGTATTTCCACACAAAGGAAGGCTGTGGTTTTATGTGTAGTTTCATTTGAATGCAGTCACATAGTCTCTGCATGTAGTCCCTTAGCTGTAAGTTAGAGGAATAGTGACAAGACAGTTTCTTTCACACAAGCATGCACACACACACACACACACACACACACACACACACACACACACACACACACACAGAAATAGGATGGCTGTGGTTCTATGACTGCTTGTATTTTGTGTATTCTGTCACATAGTATGTAGTCACGTAGCTGCAAGTTGGAGGAGTTAGAGAAATAGAGACAAGATGTACATCTCTTTCATGCATGCACGCACATGCGTAACACACACACACACACACACACACACACACACACACACACACACACACACACACACACACACAATAGGATATAGGAAATAGGAAGTCTGTGGTTCTATGACCACTTTCATTTTGTGCATTCTGTCACATAGTTTGTGCATGTAGTCACAAGGGTTTTCAGCTGTAGTATTTCTAACCTCAGTAAATGTCATGCTGAGGTGAGTTTAACAGGTGTCACCTTTACATTATCCAAAGCTGCTATATAGTTGCTCAGGAGCTACTCTATTAATGTTGCCTATGTGAAGAGATCAAACTAATAGGCCTATACTTGCCTAAAAATATGTTAGGAAATACCAATGTAGGGTTTTTATAGGCTGTATTGCCAAGTAAAGTCAAGTTTATTTTATCCATAAAAATGGAAATTATAGTGCTTACGCCCACCGCCATGCCCACGTAAAAAAAACCCTCTGAGGGTATAGTATACATGCATCTGCATCAGAGCCTGTAGTTACAGACACTGATAAATTAACATTAAATTAACACTACAAGATAATAAGTTAACATTAAATACACACCACTACATACATACCACTAAAAAAGTTCTGCAAATATATGTTTAAAGTGCTCATTGTGCTGCCTAACCGCTTGTGGTATAAAAGAGAGAGCATACCGCTTAGTGCATGTCAATGGTGCGTGTTGTAATATATTTTAAGTCTCAATTTATCAATTGCCACCGGACCATCTATTTTGGGGGGCCCAGAATTATTTTCTGCAACAGGGCCCACATTTTCTAGCAGCACCGCTGGTGTCCAGTATAAAATTGTTTTGATATAGCCTCTCAAACCAATGATGGAAGTGTAGAGGCCTGTAGTAATGCGTCCAAGCGGATGGTGAGACTCAGGCAATGAAATTCAAGTTGATGTAATTTCCCTTTTTTTTTTAAAATTTTTTATTAGTATTAATATTACGCTACCGGCAGGTTTAGGCAACAGACCAAACAGGAAACATTAAACAAAAACACTGATTACTAACAATCGTTCATGATATTTCCATACAATGTCATAATAAACCTCACTAAGCACCAAATAATATTACCACTCTAAACACACCTGCGCCAATAAGCGCTCCCACGTCTGGGCGCGAAAGATGCGCAGAAAAGTGTCCCTTGCCCAATACTCCAGTTTGCTCCCCTGCACCCAGAAAGCAACTGAAGCACCGAGAACAGGCAAGTACATACACACAATCATACATACACTCGGACAAAGCACTTCCATCTCCCAGCTAGTAAGCATTGATGTTATAATGCGCGCTTTTAGAGAACGTTTACATTACTGATAAATAGATACGCTTCAACCTCTATACCGCATATCGCGGCTTTGATTCCATGTTTAACTTAAAACCAATTTGTAGTGTTAACTTAACCCCCGTCTTGACACGCCTCAGGTCTGTACCATTCACAACATGTTATCAAACAAATCAACATCGCAACATGATTTAATAGCGCCGTCTTTGTGCAAATGTTTGTAAAGTCATTGTTCCCGTTGCGGCGGCGGGAAAGCCGCCTTTGCCAGTGACAGACACACTGCGCTCTGTCACAAGGCCAGTGACCCAAATTAGACGTTGCAAGCAGAGCTGTGAGTGCCTGACTGTTTGCAGTGTAAACAAGATGACCATTTGGGAGATTATGCTTAACCATTAATCTCATGCTCTTAGTCAGGGTATACAGTCATTTCTTTCAAAGGCATATCAGGTTGGACTGAAATTATTATGCATAATCTATCTTATATGTGGACTATCTGGTGAAGGACTGTACTGAATTTAATGGATAAAAATAATTTGTTATGCTCATGTCAGACAGTCCGAATCGTATCTGATTTAAGCATGGCAGGAACCGGAGTCGGACAGGGAAGGTTTTCTTTGTAGACATTGCACTTGCCATCAAAGGGCATTAGTTGTGGAGGAGACAAGTTGGGATGTTGATGTTTGGTGTGGTCAGACCCATTTACTTTACAGCTCCATACATGTTTTTTTACATATCAGGGTAAATCTTTTAAATGTAAAATCTTTATACCACATGTCCGGAGTACGTTTTTACAGGGATCTGTGATGAGATTAAGATTTTTTACTTTCTGTAACAGGAAAACCTGTTCATAACCATTGAGCAATTAACATTTGCTAGTTTGCATTTGGCTGAATACATTGGGGCCACATGACGGCAATTTCCTGGACTGCTTTTTGTTGACAGTCCACCCATCCACAAGGCGCTAACATACTCTGACCACTTGTGTGCCTTTGTAGACATTGCACTTACCATTCAAAGGCATTAGTTGTGGATGAAACAAGTTGTGATGTTGATGTTTGGTGTGGTCGGACCCAGTTATACAGTTCTTTATTTTCTTTTACATATTGGAGTAATTTTTTATGTAAATTCATACCACATGAGTAAATGGAACCAAACATCTAGAGCATGTGTATCAGTGAAGCCCCTCTTGAAAAAAAAACATTCAAGTCTTAGCAGCAGATATGTTGAACAATGTAAATGTTTCATTGCCTGCACAGTTTCCTAAGTTTTAAAGTCCTCTCTCCAAAAGAATAGCCTGATGTAGATGCTTCTCATCTTTTCTTTAGTGTGTTTCATCTAGTGAGGCAATGTGTGAACTCTGTGATGAGGCAGCATGCACGGAAAATAAACTCAAAACCACACTGACATAACCAGTTTTCACACGAGACTCTGAAAAGTATGTTTCAATTCATGTCTGCCCACCTTCCCTCAATGAACTAGTGAAGGCCTACTATCTCTGCCTTGAATCAGAAAATGGGTGTGTCAAGGTGGGACAGTCAAACGTATTTTAGAGGTAGGCTAAAGGTATATATCAAGTATATCATCGCAGCTGTATAAAGTATATCATCGCAGCTGTCAGTCGAAATGACGCTTAAAACAATCATTATTGTGCTTTTTTTCAGTTATTTACCCTTCTCTTCCCCCGGTGAGTTATATGTTCATTTATTTGTTTGTTTAGTTACGCCGCAACGCTGACCGAAACACTATCCACATAGCCCAGCCTACTTAACATAATCGTGGAAATGTAGGCCTAAATTAAGCATTTAGGTGCAATATGTAGGCTAAGTAAGGGGTAATGTATAGAACGCCGATCATTATTTGGAAAATAAGTCCCGACAGGGCGAACCGGACCCCGACGCGCAGCGGAGTTGTGAAGAGCCGTATAATAATGTAGCCTATAGCATAGGCAACATCAAACTTTTTCAATGAGATTGTAAGATTACTGTGGTGTCTAGAAGTCACTGATGCCAGCTACTTGTGTTTACATTGATAATTACAAAGGCATTCAGATTGCTGGTTGATATTTTACACTTATAACCACCAACCGTCAAGCTGGAAACGTGTCAAAAACAATATGCGTCATAACACACTGAGCACAGAGCTCACAGCAGCATAATGGGGCATTTTTTGTAACTGTATCTTCGCATTTCATTCTTTCCATCGGTTTTAAAAAGTATACTGAGTTGTCTTTGGCTCTGAATGGATTTGTACTTATGGCATCCTTACACCAAACAACTTTGACAAGATTTGGGAAAGATTCTTGAAAGATTGTAGTAGTAAAGATTGAATTGGGGGGGGGGGCATTAGTTAAAAGACTCCAATATTTCAAGAATCTTTCCCAAATCTTGTCAAAGTTGTTTGGTTTAAGGAGGCTATTAGATGTTCAGTGTCTTTGTTTTTATCATAAACTTGTATCATGTGACTTCCTTAAAACCAGTTGACCACCTACCTGTTCATACTTGTCATGTGATCACCTGTTAAAATGGCAACTTTTTTTGTCTTGCTTTGTCATTTTGTCATGCTCTGATGAAGGTAATGCAGAAAGGTGTAGGCATGTTTTAAAAGAATATTCATGTGAAATTAAAGGCTTTTAAAACATAGAACCCTCATGCGAGCCTCAGTCTCAGATGTTCTTCAAAATGTTTTTTAAAATGTTTTGAATCCCCAAACTGAATAGCACCAGAAGAACACCCAGTCTTATACCCTGGCAGAAACTTCCTGCAAATTGTAGTGGCAGATTTGTTATTATAGCTTGGTTTTAACATGTAGGCTACCTGCCTCTGCATTGCCATTTCTCTATTCCTCGGTAGCTCTGTCCTCATTCCATTTGTAGGCCTACCCTACTTCCTCCCTGTTTTTCACTCTCTATTGTAGACTACTGTATCCCTCAGTCAGGCTGTCTTTGCCTTGGCCGCTATTTTTTATAACATAACATCAGACCTTAAACGCAGCGAGAAGAATAAAGCCATAGATTAAGTCTCTGTTGCAAAATAATGTTGTGCTAATCAAACCATGGTAATTAGGACGGCAAGAAAATGTCCTAATCTAAAACAGTAGGCCTATATGTTTTATTTTGTTTATATTTTGGGACACTATTAAACTAACCATGTTTGTATATCATTTATACCTACAATAGATTAGCCAGTCAAAAATATAACCATATCAAGCTTAAACAAAGGCCTATGTCGTTTTTCTTTCATTTGATGATTTTTGGGATCAACACTTTGTGATGCAGCACACCCCCCTACATGATGTCATATGAATTATGTGATTGGCTATGACTTCAGTCACATGCCTCCACAACAAGGTCTTTGAACCAATAGCATTCAGTTACGCTTTTCAGGACAGAAAAAAATGCTGTTTTCTTATGCCGTCCCAACGCTCTTTACCTGCTGTTCCAATATACCTGAATTCACACCAGATAAATAACGATAGAGTAGACAACTGTTTCAATACCACATGTAAATGATACACAGTAGCCTAAAGGATAAAAAAAGCTAATTGAATTAATTCACAAGGTCAGTCTATATGAGCAAATCAATAAACTTGAATAATAAATAATAATAAAAAAGAGATGAAACTAAGGTAGCCCATCATAAGTTTCAGGGTGCATTCGAGATGGGCTTAAGTCTATCTACTTAACGTCTAATGTGATGTGCCGTGTCAGCCAGGAAGAGCAAGAAAAGACAGCAGGCAAGCCTTGACTACTGTACTTTTCTCCTTGCAGTCTACACCTTATATGACTTACAGTTTTTCTCTATCGCTTTTATGCTTGTGTCAACTCTGACATCATCAACTGTCTCCAGTGAAGATCCACAATGCAGAAATTAACCAAGTCACGACCTACAAGTACTTGGGTGTCATCATGATAGACAAAAACCTTTCATGGATCCCTCACATAAAATTTACCTGCAAAAACATACAACAGCGGATTTATTTGCTACGGAGATTTAGATTCTTTGGAGATAGCACCCAAATAATCTCCTTGTTCTTCACATCAGTGATCCAGAGTGTAATGCTTAATTGTAGCACAGTTTGGCTGAGTAGCCTTTTAGTCAAAGATAAAGCAAAGCTGTACCATCAAATTAAAATCTGTTCAAAGATTACCGGGATTACCTGTAGCACACCTCTTCCAGGAAGCCCACAACAAGAGCATGCTCAGATATATTTACACAGACACCTCACATGTTCTACACAGAGAATATCAGCTACTGCCCTCAAACAGGCGCTTTAGAGTTCCTTCTTTCAACCGCAACTGACTCAGATACTCTTTTATACATCAATCAATCATTTTGTTAAACCAGCAACATTAAGATCTAGTGCAATATATATCCATGGATGCAATGTCGAAAGTTTGGATGTATTGATGTAGCCTCTTTGTAATATATTGTCTTCTGTCATGCTTGATACTATCTTTTGTGGCTATGTTTCATGTTTGTCTGTTGATACTGTCATGTGTGGCTAAGTTTCATGTTTGTCTGTCGATGCTTTATGTCCTACATGTATGTATTGTTCCTGTCCTTTGTATACTGTCCTATACTTAAATGAGCTGCCCAGGGATGCAAAAAGAATTTCAGCACAAACTCACAAATAAAGTTGTATCGTAATTTTATCGTATCGTACATCACATTTTTAAAACCATTAATCTGAACAGAAGCACTCTAGCCAAAATGACACATTTCGCTTGCAAAAAGCTGTTGCTCTCTCTCAAATTTTGCCTTCAAACACATCCTGTCGTCAAATTTGTTGATTTGAAATCTGATCACTACGGAGCGCCCCAAAGGGCCATGATGGGAATTTGTTTTTAGAGGTGAAAATTTATTTTTAGAGATCCTTTGGCATTCTCTTGCAGTACTTTTGTCTTTTATGAGGGAACACAAAACTTATTGTGAAAGAATACAACAATTGTTTGAGGGAATGTAAAACTATTGTGAGGGAACTCAATAGGAGCTCCCTCCCTTTGGGGGCCTCGTAGATTCCCACGTACTAAGTTTCTATCTTTTAGTATTTCAAGTAGGATTAAATAAAGTCTTCTTTAATTTGCTAGGCCACATTCACGTCAGCAGCAGCAAATTCACTCATTCTCTCTTTACCTCTCTCTCTCTCTCACACACACACACACACACACACAGAACGGAGCGCACATCAAATTCATTTTCAATGAAATTGTCAAATGTATCACTTTTTGATATGTCTTCTATGTCCTTTTTCAAGCTAAAAATGGGTTTACACGCTTTGCAGAGTCACATTCTATTTTATACAGCATCCCTACTTTTTGAAATTGGGGTTGTATTTTCTTACGACATTCAATGTCTCTCATTTGTATTTTTTTTTTAGAAAACCATACCCTGCTTCATTGTTAAACAGCCATGTCAGGATTTGAAGGCTTTCCAGATTATATGGACATTGAAATGGTTGATGGTCAAGACTGGAGCCTTTATACCAGTATCACGAAGATGAAAGTCCCCTTGGATCCATTCGTGAAGGAACATCTGGATCCAAAGCACTGGGATAATAGCACTGAAGAGTCAGCTAGATTGAAGCTTGTAGTCACCGCCATATTTGATTTTATAAAATTGCACAACAATGAGACTGGTGAGTGGGCATATACAAATGCACTATAAGTACTTTCCATGCACATTACAATAAGTAAGTAACATGTAACATGCGACGTGCTAGCGGAGTGCCTAAAAACCCCCTTAGCTGTTGTAGAATCAGCGTAACCTACGGACTCGAGTGGCTTATTGCTTTTCTAAAACTGTTGCTATAAATACCTGGCTAAGTTTAAAACAACCTACGGCCTCTCGGGGCTTATTGCTTAATTCAATTTCAATTTAATTTCACTTATAGAGCACCAAAACACATGTCTCATGGCGCTTTACAGAGTCTTAAACATTCAGAGAGAGGAGTAACAGGGGTGAGGAAAAACTCCCTAGAATTGGAGATACATATAGGAAGAAACCTTGAGTAGATCCACGACTCAAGGGCCTGACCCATCTGCCTAGGGTCAGTTACAAGGCAGTATGGTCTGTATACATGATAAATGAATAGGTTATTTAGGTGTAGAGAATAGCACATATTGTTTAAAGCCACCTGAGGTATATGTTACAAAGAGGTAGGATGGTTACATAACCAGTATGATAATGCATCCTATTTAGTGTCAGAAAGTTCAAATAGTCCAGTGTAGGGAATGAATTGTCCATAGGGATTAGGAGTTGTTACAGGGCAAGCAGTGGGTGGCTAGGCTATGCGGGCCACGAATCCAGGCAAGGGGACAGCAACAGGCGATGGTAGGGCAGTCATAGGGATGGGACTTCAGGTGTGATGAGGGTCAAACACAAGGATGGATGATGACTGGTAATGGTTTACCTCACAAGTGAACTAAGGGGGAAGAAAGAGATATAGAGTGGGTTAGTATTACTCATGATGGTAAGTATTAATAAGTATATCAATGGTACTATTAAAGTGTTATACTATTGAGAGAAAAGGCAAGAGAGGGAGAGTTGAGAGAGAGAGAGAGGGAGAGAAGAGGGAGTTGAACGGCAAGACTGAGAGAAGAGGTAGGAGGAGAGTTGAGAGAGAGGGGGAGGGGGAGACTACGGCATGGTGAAGAGTAGTCAGCACTTAATCTGTGTTTCATTGAATTAGGCCCACAACACCTCTAGAAGGCTGGTACCCCAACGGTATCATGTCCAAGAGCTCCCACGTACAAGGCCCCAGAGTGTAGCGCTGTAGCTGCCTGGCTGCATTAGCTGCTGTAGCAACTCGAGATGTGAAACCGATTGTTTTCGGGGTTTTTTTGTACCGACAGTACTTGGTGACCTCCATAAACAGAGATCTATGTAAAAACTTGCCGGATTTCTCCTTTAAGTCCTGAGTAATCTCACTGACCAGGTGCTGCTGGGCAGGTTGCAGATCAGTGTGTTAGTGTATTCTCAGAGCATGTGTTTTGTTGACTGCAGCATGAAGGGAACAAATATAAAGTAAAGCAGCATTTATATTTTAAAGTTTTGACACAATAGAATTTCCTTATTTTAGAATAGTATGATATCAAATTCATTCAAGTAAACAGCATTTTTTTTTCAACAAAAGACTACTGTATCAGTGCCAGTGTTCCCTCGAATATATGTTTTGGTATGGTGAATAATTGTAAAGTGAGAACATTAGACCCCACATACGATCACAATGTGAACACAAATCTATGAACGTTTTGAATTCTTTCTCATAAAAATACCCACTGCAGAAACCCGTATAGACAAAACCTTTGTGTATTAGTTTGTCATTCAACTTTGTCAGTCATTTTTCACCCTTTAGTGTACATGATCTACCTTTTAATGTCTCTTTATATGCCTTTAATCTATAGCAGGAGCACATGTATTCCAGATGAGTATTTCCTGTTGGTGGGATGATAAGACTCATGCCACAGGTAGTAGTGAGGCATCTGTGTACGATGGACTAGACTTCGTATGGAGTGGACCAGTGGCTCATGTGTCAAATGGATTATCTGGCAAAGATGAGATAGAGCCAACATACCTGCAGGAGTGCTCTGGGCAGCTAAAGAAATATGTGACGTCTGGGAAGGAATACTTGAACAGGAAAGGTACAGTAGCGCTTACAATAGAGACACTTCATCAACCTATTTTAAAGGATTGTTTTTACTTATAAATGTTTAATAAATAATGACATCAAATATATGTTTGATAACTTAATTAAGTGCATCTAAAAAATGTATAATATCATGGAAAAGTTCATTTTCTGTCCTCTGTCCTCCTCACACAGTGTTGGAGATTTTTGCAAGTTAATTAAATGTATTAATCTATACATAGTTAATTTAATGATTTATGTATTAATATAGCATCATAATATAATATATTGACATGTGATTTGTATGCCAATGTATTAGTTGTGTAATATATAATCAATTAGTGACTTTGTGTATGTAAATATAAATATGCACATTAATAAAAAAATTAATTCAATTACGGTTCTCATGGTGTATGATTTTCTTTCTTTTTTTCATATTTCTCTTCATGTCCTGTTCCTCCAGTCCCCCCAGATGTCTTGCTGTTCTTTAGCTACTCTTCCAACTCTTCAGTGGTGTGCCACGCTACAGGTTTCTACCCTAAGAGAATGGACATCACTTGGAAGAAAGATGGACAGGTGATGAAAGAGGATGTGGGGCCGATACTGCCCAATGGGGATGGAACCTTCCAGATAAGAGCCATGATTACTGTGTCACCTGAGGAGAGGAAGAAGAGCAACTTCACCTGTGAGGTGGAACACGTCAGTGGACTGATCATCAAGACCCTGAGTGAGGAAAATGGTAAGAGAGCACTGGAACCTTGACTACCATACTATATGTTATTTCACACACTTGTCTGGTTTGAATGGACTCTGGCAATAAAGATGATGACTAATGGGCGTAAGGTGCAATGCAACGATCTATGTTAGTTTGTGGCCAATGCAGTTATCATTATCTCGCCAGGGCCAGGGACACATGTTGTCTAAATAGCAAATGAACAGGCGCCCACAGGCGTTACAATGAAAGGCACATCGATCACACATTGCTGTTTTGATGCCACAGAAAATGATAATGCCACTGATTAAGAAAAACCTTATATTATCTAAGTGAAAGACACAGTGTTTGTTATATGAGAGTTACCTGTGATCTAGCTAGTGATGAGACCTTAGTAAGGTGTCAGGATCCCCACCTGGGGCCTATTGCACAAAACTAGGATAAGGGATTAAGCTGGGATATCTTGGCTAAACTAGGGATTAAAATAAGGGATTAAGCCGGGATATCTTGGCTATTCTGGCTCAATTTATCTGTGATCCGGTTGCACAAAAGCGGGATAGGGGGCAGCAGGATATGTTATGGTATAAGTCACCATGGCGATTTATTCTGTGAAGTTCCAGGATCTATTTAATCTCATCCCTTATCTCAGTAAGCAGTCACCACAAACGGCCCACTACACATTGTTATCACATATAACTAGATTCACTGTCATAATTTAAACGTTTGTGATCATGAATTAACTTTTACAGACTCATTCCTGACCGGTCATGTGACAATGATAGATAGATAGATAGATAGATACTTTATTGATCCCCAAATGTGACGTCACGGGAGCACCGTAACCATTTTGCGCTTGGCGGTCGCGACACTAGTTGCAATATTCTCCTAAACAGAGGTGTTGCTGTTTGTTGCTGTTGTGAAAAGCCTATCACTACCTACTTTACACCGTAGAAGAAGCAATGAAGCAGCTCTAGTTGCCATGGTGAATCTATGATCGATGGCGAGTCTATTTGAGGAAGCCATGAGCGTGCACTTATCCAGGATAGGTTTCACCTGGCTTGATGAATCCGTGTCTGCTCATCCTGGCTTGGTCTTTGTGCAACCAATTAAGCCTGTGCGCTCTTGTTTTGGATCTACTGAGCGCAGCTCAGTAACTTATCCTGGATGTCTTAATTCTGCTTTTGTGCAACGGGCCCCAGGTTGTTAGTAAGTTTGTAAATTTGTAAAGTTTGTAGTGTCTTAATAAAGCATGTTTGTTGGAACTTCTGTTCTGTGTGAAGGAGTCTTGCGCTTGGCTCCTCCTGCAAATTCCTGACATAATGTGTCCCTGGCAACACAGTGAAAAGGCTGTGCTGGTGTGCTTGGATGAATGTCCTTAAGATTTTTATTTGAATGATATTGGGATAAGTGTTTTTTTCAGGCTACATGTATGTTTCCAATTGTATGCTCTTGTTAGTCATTGCTATGAAAATAAATAACTAAGTTTAAGACTTTTGTCGTTGCTCTGTCTGTACTCTGCTTGTCACACACTCACCTGTTTTAGCAAAACAAGCTTGATGGTATCCTGCGCTTAATAGACAGTTGCAGATTCCTTCTGCAGAGATGTGTTCACTCAACATCATAATGCCAAAATGCTGTGGTCCAAGTGTTCCATGCTCTTAAAGGGTATGGGTGATGGCACTCTCATTGGTTTAATGGATATTATGCCCAAAATACACCTATGATTACCGGTCATTAAGAAACATAAGAACACCCAAAATGTATTTAAACCACATACTTCAGACCATGCGTTTTAGATAATCAAAATAGGGCCTGTTACAGCACCCTCTCACTTTGGGGTGTACGTAAGTCAGATAGGTCAGAGTGCAGAGTCCTCATGAAAGATACAGTATCAGAATCATTATTTATAGTTTTTTATTTAAAGTACTGTATCAGTTGCATTTTTTATTTGTGAATTTTAATGTTCTTTCTGAAGTGACTTCTGATTTATTCCAGGTTCTTCGATTGTGATTGCGATTTTGGCTGGGATTGGGATTGTGGCTGGAATTGGGATTGTGGCTGGAATTGGGAAATTCTTTTGGACAAGAATGAGGACACAAAATGAGACTAGACTTGCACCACAGAGGAGACAAGGTGGGACTGGACTTTGGTAAACTTTACAATTCTATATTCTATATTGTATGTTTGTTTTCTGACTCTATTGCTGCATCAGTTGTAATGTTAACATATTTTTGTTTTTACAGACCAAGAGGCTGCCTCTAAATGCTGTGTGAAGTTCTCAGATTTGGTAAAACACATCTGTGCTTCTCTCAGTATCTCTCTATCTCTCTCTCTCAGTATCTCTTTTCTCTTTTTTGGTCAGCAAGGGAAAAACACCTGATAACTGGTCATTTAATGGTTCAGCATGTAGTTGTAGTTGTAGCCATGAGAGGGGCTTTAGTGCAAGCGGCAGCATGCATACCACATTCAGGTGTAAGTTCTCCAAACCCAAATTCTCCCCCCATCTTTCTCTCCCACTCCTATAAAAGAATATCTAGTAGACATCCAATGATGTAATTCCAAATGTATGCTTAGAAGGCAGGGGATCCTCTTATATCACTAGACTATAGCAACATATTCAAAAATATATAAATTCTGTTGATGCATGTTGGCAATCATTGAATCTTTGTTTTGGTGTTTTTTTTTGTTCTACAGCAGAATGGTACAAATGTCAGTGGATCTGATACACCTCTGATGACAAAGTATGTTTTTCTGCTTCAAAGTAGACTTATCACAGCTTTCTATCAAGAAGCTAAAGAGATGCTACATTATCCATATTTGTGTAGTCAATAATTAATTTAGTGTTCTCTGATTCTGTGAATTGCTTAGCCTAATGTAGTGTTTTAATTCCTTACAGCCCTGACAATATTCCGTGCTACTCCTGAGAAGACAGGATTTTCATCCACAAACCTGGTCTGAAAATGCCTTTTCACACCAGCCTGGCTGCCATTTTTACATAACACTGCATTTCCTCTGTTTTTCAGTTTTAACAACACAATTTTGTGAGAACTTTAGAGAGTGTGGCTCTTATATTTTTGTGTCTTTGAGCTCTTTGTGTCTGTCAGGATAGTGCTTGTGTCTTTGTGTCTGTCAGGATAGTGCTTTCTCAAAGGGGCCTCCAAACAGAGCATTTACTAGTGCTAGCAATTGATGAAATGGATTTTATAGGGCTGAAGATGGCATATGGCCACCAGCAAAAGGAACGGGCTGAGGGACCCAATTGGACTGCCATTCGATCATGGTTGTTATGGGGAAGTTTCCCTATAATAGGCCTACATGGGTGTATGTCTCTGATATGATGCCTTACGAGGCCCTGTTTTTGCCAAAAATGACAAACAGTGACATCAATAAATGAGAAATTTAGTCAGTCATCGGTTGTGACATCCACGTTTTGTGCCGTTTTAGCTGGGGTCAGTGAAGTAAGTCCCCCCACTCGGTGGCCATCTTGGTAACACACTTTGGGCAGTTATGGGGCAGCTATTCCTATTCAAGTGAATGGGGAGGCATACAGGAAGGGACAGGATATGTGTAGAGACTACTGCCATGTTGGCGTCATGAACTAACCCCATACATTTCTATGGAGGATTCTTCAGATCTGTAGGGAAATAGCTGCAGTAACTGAGAATACCATGAGCTCAGTTTTGGAGCTGAAGGTGCCGATGTTTTCATTCAGACTGAAATATCCAAAATGATAATATGGTTATGAAGATGTTCTGCATAGCTCTGTGCCATTTGCATGTTTTAGCACAAGCAGAAACGTTCACCTGTGCAGTGTCTGCATAGTTGTATGTGAAAATGTTTTATATTTTTTATTTCAATTGAATGCATCTATTTACATATACAACAGTGTATGTAAATAACTAAATATTTAAAATATAGCTATATTGCCCATCAGTATGATGGTTGCAGTGTAGGCCTACTCTGTTTTAATATAATATTTCAGCTATTTCAGCTGGGTTGTTGGGTACTTGAGATTTGGCCACTATTTATCCAATAGCAAGGAATTTGACATCTTTTCCTGTGTATACCAAAGAAAAAATGCAATATACTTAATTGTTTGTCATACACAAAAAAATTTGCTTTTTTTTACAACAAACTGTCTATTCGTTTTTTTGTATCACTTTATCACTGTCAGTGGAAAGACTCGTCCAGTCCTCTGTCTTTGCTTTCCTGTTTTTCACTAGGACATTTACACAATGTTTGTTAAAGTCTGTTGGTAAACAAAAAAAAAAATCCACAACCAAGACATGGTATTACCTGGGAAATACAGACATATATTCATAGCCTATATTTAAATAGTTTCATCACCAGTCATGATATATTACCTGGCAGTGTATTTCAATTTGTATGTTTATCTCATTTGTACTGTAAAGTTGCAAATAAAATATTAATATTTTAAATAGAAATGGGTGTATCTGGCTTTGTTGATTCTAAAAAAATATATAACATTATAAATATAAATTATGATACCACTTCAGAATAAAATATCACTGAATAAAGAATTCAAAGAAACACGTCTGTCTCTGTGTCTGATAACTTGGGAGAAAAACAGTCTGCCCTCTAGTGTCCTATTCTGGTCACTGCACTGACATAAGCTCTGTTTGCAATCACAAAATAAAGTCATAGGGCCCTATCATGACATTCTAAAGTGCATCGTCACTCGTCAAAAGATTGGTGCTGAAAGCGTGAGTGTCACGCCAGATGCGTGAGAGTTGGCAACCCTGATAAACCACAGAATCTTTCTGTGAAGAGCAATGAGGAAATACTGCAGGGTGCTCTACATTCCACTAATAGCCATCTGCTTCAGGCCCAGCATGATTTACACTAGAAATAGAAATTCCCTCCAAGGCTAAAGTAACACAATAGGAAGCAAAGTGCAATACCAGGTGTTTAGGGCATGCAAACTGTAAACCCAAACATGTCAAATAACTCAAAATAATGATTTAACACAACTTCATTGTCATTAATTCACTTCAAAATCATTGAGAAAGGAAACTCATAGCGATCATGTGAAATAATCAAATATAGTTGTCAGGGGAGCACTTTATATTAACATTGCATTTATTAATTTAGCATATATTAATTTAGCAGATATATGTATCCAAAGCGACTTACAGAACAGTTGACTGTGTGGGCTGACTGTACTAAAATGTTGATTCAATGGCCATGGATTGTGTCCTTAGTGAACTTTGACATGTACTAGGAGGGATGCATGTGAATGAAGTATGATAACCCTTATGGAGAGGTCAGTTGACCTACTTGACTATAATTTGTCTGTGCTCTCAATGTGAAACAGAATATTTAACAAAGTAGCATTGATTAGCACACCTGTAGATGTCAACAATTTAGGCTTTATTGTCCACTGTTGTGCAGTATGTCCTCCCAGCTGATGGCAGTTCAATGAACTACTATGTTGCTGTTCTTTGTTCATTTATGAGAAATGAAATATATGTGTGACCGACTTTCACTTCACTTGTGTAGACACTGTACACAACAGAAGAAAGACCCTGACTTTCACTTCACTGCTATACACAACAGAAGAAAGACCCTGACTTTCACTTCACTGCTGTGTAGACACTATACACAACAGAAGAAAGACCCTGACTTTCACTTCAGTTCTGTCTAGCTAGCCCTATACACAACAGAAGAAGGGCCACCACTGACTTTCATGTGGCAATTAATGGTTTGGTGATGTGAGATAGTTCTGACCTTTTTCTTTCAGGCCTCCAAAATAAGTTCAGAGATTAAAGCTCAAGAGATCGATTATATGATATGGTTGCAGAGCTGAGGTAAAGATGCACAGATCTAGAAAGAGGGCTACAGTAACTTGATTAAAGTGCATTAGTCAAAAGCACTGAAAGCAATTAAGCACTTGAGCAATAGCAATTATTACATCAGTGCACTACTACACTCCGGGGGCATGTTCATGAGCCCATGTTCATGCCCCTAGCAGCTCTAGTTGTTGGCTGCAGCAACACTAAGTAGAACTGATTGTTTTCCCGTACCAACAGTAGGCTACTCAGTGACTTTGAGAAACAGAGATTCTCCTTTAAGTTGATCTAAATGCCCGAGAGTGTTGTTGAGACATTGATCAGTGTTAATGTAATGGAGTACAGCATATTTCGGACAAATAAAGCACAATTTTGTTTCCTGTTTTGGTTGATTTGGCCTCTGCACACTAGCCTGGAAAATCCAGACCCTGATAATCTAGAAAGATTAAGGGTCTGGCAAAGAGCAATGCAATGGCCCAACTTGAGGGGCGGCAACAAGCATGCATTTAAAAATCTCACTGCACGCAATTGGATAACACTACCATGTTTACTTTGAATGATTTCGGACTTAAACGCAATGGGATAACACTACCAGACATCCCAACCTGCAAAAAGTCATTTCAGGGAGGTATCACGACCCCCCCCCCCCAAAAAAAAAACAAAAAAAACTAGCCTAGTCAGTCGGCCTACACCAAATAAGGAAGGCCTATAGATAGAAAATATTTAGATTTTGGTAGTCTGGTGTTTTCATGTAGCCTTGGCAACTAGCCTAGGCTATTGGCCTGAATAATATGCACTTAAACTCACCTCAACATGTCTTTTGCAATAATTTCACCTGGCATGGGCAATGCTAAAGTCACTGTTACAAACAGGGCAGCGTGCAAGACTAGGCCTATCATTATTTTTTACTCTTATGAGACAAGGGTAGCCTACATTTTCGTTTTTTTTTAGGCACTGACTCTGCTATGACGCTCTTATTCATACACTGAACTGATTAAGTTCGGGAGAAAAGAGATCAATTAAAGCCCGCCTACACTGAAAACTGATTGGTTGATTTAGCGAAACAGGCCAATCAGGATGCTCTCTCTCTCTTGGATGCGCTCAGGCACACACGCACCCCCCCCCCCCCCTCCCCCCTCTCTCTCTCTCTCTCTCTCTCTGTCTCCCGTCGTGTGCGCGCTACACTCAGATGCACACGCGGTCTCGAATGCTCGCTCTTGATCGCTCACTCTAGATTCCGGGATATTTTATCTAATTTGCGGGCGTCAGGGAGCCGCTATCAATATACGGGAGACTCCCGGAACTTCCGGGAGACTTGGGATGTCTGCACTACGACCAATGTGTACTGTCCTCCAACGTTGCGGCGCTGTCTTCATCAGTTTAGGTGGTTTCCAGGAATGTTGGGGGAAAAGTAACGTGCATCATTGCTCTTTGCCAGAGTGTCTCGCAGAGACAATTCCATTGTGTTCTCGCGGGAACTCTGGATTTCCAAGGTATCTGCACACTGCCACAGAAACGCATTTGTTGGAACAACCTCTGATGTGTGTGTTGTGTATGTTCTGTGTGAGTGTTTTGTGGTTGTGGTGGTGCTGTGTATGAGTGTGTCGGAATGATGTTGTGTATTATAATTTAGATTTTAGCACTTTACAGAACCGAGGGAATCCTGAGACAAGGGCTCTAGGCAAGTTTGAATATGTTGAGGCATTATCTGATTATGTGCTCATTTTCATACATTTTAAGTATGGAAATCTGAAGCATTGGCAGGGCAGCCAACATCAACTGAGGGAAGTGGACAGTAGGCCTAGGCTAAATATTTTTTTAACAAACCTAACTTGGGTGGGCAGCCTCGCTAATATTTCATTAGGCTTATTTGCTTCTGTTGCTTGCTGGTGTGTTTATTTATTTATGAATGCATTTAAATCCAAACTCTTAAACTTGTCAACAGAAAACAATTATATTTTGTCCCAATGTCCCGGAAGTTTGACTGAAGGACCTGAATGCATTTCTGGACTTGAACCATGAACCGATTCGACTGGACAGTCACTCACTTCGAAGACTCGAATCAGCAGCACGACTCTTATTTGCCATCTTGCCGTCTTTGCGTTACTTCCTGTTCGACCCTCCAGGCAGCTTACCATAATGGGAGTGTCAGAACAAAGGGCAGGGTAGAAGGAATCTGCAATGGGAGGTTTGTTTCGAATTTGGTCTCTACGAAAAACAGCGCTTATATTTACTTTGGGTCAGTGTTTATATGGCGACGATATTGGTAGGCTACATTGTGTTACATTTGTATCCTTTGTGCGTGATGTAAGCGTCAGCTAGTTACCCTTGAGCTCTCCTCCCTGCCCCTGTATACTTCAATAGTGTCAGTAGCCTAGCTCAATTTACAGTAAAGGTTAGTTAGGCTAGTAATTGAGTTAGTGGTACTTGTTTGACCAAAGTAGTTTATTGTACGTTGATCTTAAAGAGAAGCGAGAATGTCGACTCTCTTGATGTTTATCAGCCCAGCTGCATTTATGTCTTGCAAAGCAACTAAGCTTTACGTCTCTCCGTTTACGTGGACAACTTGGTCTTGTGGAAGGCAGAACCTCACAAGGGGCGTTTAGTTTGAACAGTTGTCGAGTGAAAGTCTGCGTGTCCGGAACGACCACCTACCTAGCCATGCTATAATTTAGTTGGTTGGTTGGTAGCTAGTAGAAGCAATAATATCAACACAAAGATGTGTCGCCAGATTCTGCGCTCCGAGTCTGCCCTTATTGCCCATATTATTGGATTTAAAAACGGTTGCCATCATCCTTTTGTAGTCTCCTGCTTATGTTATTGTTTATTTTTCATTTTAGAATTGTTGAATTAATTTCTTCTCAAGCCAGACAGGCAGTGTCAAAATCTTTTGCTGCCTCTGGTGATGTTTAATCATAGGTAGCCTACATTACTCACATGACCAATTAATGATTGTTCCACTGTTTGTTCCTGCTGCTATGATATAGCTTAATGTTATTGCATGGCTTATTTGTGTCAGAAACCTTCTTGGAACAGCTGCAAGCTGACAGCCGGTTCTTGAAGGCTGATCGGCGTCTAGATACAGAGGTAGTAGACAGACTCATCCTTCAACTGAACAGGATCTACCCCCAGGTTCTCACCGACAATGAGGCCAAAAAGGTATCACTCATAATCCTGTGAAGGATGTTTTTTTTCTTTCAGGAAGATGTAGCACATCATCAGCAGGTGTTCTTTCGAATTAATGAATGAGCCAGTTACACTGGGGAATGATTAGGGCCCAGACATGAGCCAGGTTGAGATTTTAGATACAGTACATCTGTTATTTCTTTGAGTATAGAATTAAGAGTGTGGCTGGCTGTGGGTCATTGTAACCTTTTCCAAACTGCTGCAGTTCAGGGATCTGGACGTCCCCACCTGCATTCGGCTGGCCGAACTCCTGACACACTTGCAAGTGAAGGGTGAGGAGGCGTGCCGTGAGTTCTACCGAGCGCTACATCTTCACGTGGAGGAGGTGTACTTTGGCCTGCCTACACGCCTCCGCCGTAGAGGTTAGACACTATCATTCTTAACAGGCCTAGTAGTTTGCTTTGTCTGTGTTTGTGTCTTGTATGCTTGTATCAGCTGAGTAACTTGCTTTGATGTAACTATTTGTCTTTGTTTTGTACAGAATCTATAGACCTAGTCATTAGTCCAGCATCCACCCCTAGACAGAGATTTGTGCTAAATGACAGAGGTAAGTACGAGTCATGTTTATTTTTTTATTTATCCTTTTACTACATTGATATTTTTAAAATCCTAACTGCCTCTCTACATCTTTCTAGCTACCATACCATACCAACACTTATTCAGTTGTCTATTTAGTATTTATTTGATCACTCCCTCAGTCTAAGCTACTGTGTTCAATGCATAGACTGTGTGTGCATAACCTGTGTATGTAAACATCTTTCCCCAAGTCTGAAACCTGGGTATTCCAAATATGTGGTTTTGTGATAAACCTGGGTAAAGTTAACTCAAATGAACGTTTTTGATAAAATAAACCCTGGGGTTTCTTTCTCTTGTAAGTCATAGGGCTCTTCTATTAGGAGATAGATTATTATATGTGCCCTCTTATTTACTTATTTACTTACTTTTTTGTTTACTTGAATGTTATGTTTGTCTGTAGACCTAAATTGGTAAAATAAGTCTTGTCTTCACCGTGGGATAGTGAGAAACGTAATTTCGATCTCTTTGTATGTCTGGAACATGTGAAGAAATTGACAATAAAGCTGACTTTGACTTTGACTTTGACTTTAGGAGATGCACCACTTAAAGCCCCCCCTGGTAGGATTAGCTATTTTTTGCGCTCCGCTGGAGAAGTTGTGCGTTTCGCTATTTCAAATTGGTGAAAAAACTAACCATAAAGCAAATGTGGATTTGTTTACAAGCTAGCGAAACAGTTAGCATAAGTTCGGCAGAACAATGTGGACGTTACAAGGGAAGAAACACAATTTAAAATGAGTTTCTTGTTTCTCACTTCTTTTACCAGTCAGTCCCAATGTTGCAAGGTTGGTTATCCGTCTGGGGACGCTAAGGGGAGCGGGGAAAGTCACCATTTTTACCAGAACAGGTTATTTAACCATCCAAATGATTTCTAAATGGTTTTATTACTGTTGAAAAATAGTTAAAATAGTTACCAAGGTCCCCTTTAAATTAGCCTGGGTGTTCCCATGCTGCCTTGCGCGCGATTTGATTCACGCTGCTAAGGCAGCCTGGAAACTACCGCCCTAATTTTTGCCTCAGATAGGGAACCAATCACAGATCAGGGGGGAAAGCAAGACGATGATGAGCTATGCACAGACGCATTTGATAGACATCCGTGGCACCCAATAAACGGATCTGGGCATTTTTTTTCAAATACGAGAAAATGAACGTTTGGTTCCCAGACCACGTCTCATTGAGAAGTGGTGGCGCTAACCAGGCTACCTTTAAATATGAATGACCCAGGTTTATCCCTGAACTACATAAACATCCTGCAATGCCTTACTGTCTACTTCAGACATTGAAAGTGGATTAGTAAGGACGAGGCTACAGTCTAGTAGCCATCTTCCGTTGGCCTTTTAAGAGTGATGTTAACACGGCTTGAGCTGGCTTGAAGCTCATGAATCGCTGAGCATTTGTTTTGATCCTTTCCAGGTCCTTTGTTTTTCCTAAGCTGCTTCAGCGTGGCAGTAGGTGTAGCGCTTCTGTATTACTGTGGAGGTGAGTCATGGCTTTGTGTGATCAATCAATTATGAGGTTTGTTTGGAAACACCCTGTCCAGTCAGTTTTGATTACGCAGAAAGCTGATCGATAAACTCGTGACACACCATATAGTTACCATGCTTTGTAGGTGCTGGCTAGATAAAAAAGCTGATCCCATTCATGGTAGTTGAGGCTGTTCGAGACCTCTTAACAGCAGATAGCTTTGACTTCTTGCTTTTTTTTCATGACTCCATATAAAAAAAGTAATATTTCATGCACAGGTTTTTCATACTGGTCTGCCCATGTATGAGCGCAAGGTCCGGGTTCGTGCAAAATGAAATCTTTCCGTCTCTCCCTTCTGCAGAGTCCAAAGGGGCAGGCGGCACCAGCAGGGCTCTGGGCCTGGCGGCTCTCGGTCTGGGGCGCCGAGTCCGGGAGGTTTTGATATGGTACACAGAGGACCCTATTCCAAAGTAGTCCAACTTCACGTTAACCAACAAAACATCCGATTGCACACAGGACACTTCCAAAACATCTCATGGTGTCAAATTTGTACCGAAATCAGGGGATTCACAACTTTTATGTCATATTTGCAATGCATTATTTGTACACATGCAATACATAGTATACTTTTTTTATGCATGCCTTGGCATTGGCTCCTATGATGGAGGCTCTTGTAGATTAGCACATTTCTGTAAGGTGTATGCCTTTTTCAATGCATAAGGGCTGTATGCATTCTTGGGGCAATTGACCTTTGTTTGCTCGGTTTACATAACTAATTGTAACAGAGAAAATGAATCATAGATTGTCTGCCTCATTATATTTTCCACTACATATTCTTAGTGGGAAGTGTGCTCTTGGGTTTGTTTAATTAGATATCTTTGACATGAAGGGAATGTATTTATTTAGAAATCCTATGGGTTGCATACCTGTTACTTAAACTTGTCTCGGAAAATCATTGGAGCAACAGTCTAACTAGAGAATATATCTCTGCATAACATGCTGCGTATTAAGATGGACTTTAATCTACAGTCCACTAAGTAGCTTAATCCGTCTTCTGCCATTTTGGACACATCAGAGAGAAACCTGAAGATGCCTTTTTATTTTAAATGTAACTTACAACCTTCTTGTACTAGTCTCACAAAGAAATGATCAAGGTCCAGAAAAAAATCTACTTTTTCATACTGTCATAATCCAAACAAATGCATAAACAATGACTGTTCAAGTGCAAACCTAGCCATACAAAAATCTTGCAGTGGAGTTTACTTATGTCAGTATAGTGGCAGGGACATGTCTTCAGTACAAGTTGAAGGCTTCCTTAATTTTCGCAATCAAAGTAGTTGATTCTTATTTATACAGTCTGTACTTCCATAACAGTCCTCTTGACCTGCAGGTGATTGCTCTTCATGGATTACATGCTCCTTGTGGCCTTAACCTTTTTCAGCTCTGGGCTGTCAAATATATATTTTTTATGTGTTTTCTAATATTTTGTTTTCTTGCTGACATTCAGTAAAACTACACACTACGCCTGGCTGGTATTCACATAATCATTATGTTACACCCCCTGTTCTTACAGTAAACTTGTATATGTTTATGTATATGTATAGATTGGGGCCCAAATAGAACGTTCAAGCATTGTTTTTGTTTACCTTGTTGAAAGGGTCCATAGATGACCATCTACAGTTAGCTACCAGACGGGTTACTGTGTGTCAGTATATATATGTACTATATATGTATAGTATATGTCTGGAAGCTGGAGTATTCCAAGAACAAGAAGTAGTCACAAGCCTGGCTGAATTAACTCAAGAGCATGTGGTAAAGCATCTAATAGAAGAGCACCATGGTCCAATTCTACCTGCAAAACAAACCTATAATACTGCTCTACTAGGTTTTCCCACTTACAAGGAGCAGGCGAGCAACTCACGTTTAGTTCACAGAGCATAAAAATAGTTTAAGAAGACTGATCTTATTTTTTTTTTTTCAAATGTGTGCATTGCTTTAACGCCTGGTGTAGCCAGTTTCATTGTCTGTAGTGGAAGCTTAACTGTTTCAGCCTACACTCTGCGAATGGAATGGAAGGCTTGTGACTAATCAACGTTCTGGAATACCCGCCAGCTCTTCTCTGGGCTGTTCTTCATTGTGGGACTTTTCTTTTTCTGCCTTTTGCCAGTGTGACTTCAGAGACAATAAAACACAAATGCTTGTATACATATAGTTTTGAACATGATTGCTTTTTTTACAAACTGTTTTTAACAAGGATAAATAGCCATACAAAAAGAATTTCAAACAATCACAAACATATTGGTGAGGCTGAATAATTTGGTCCATAGTAAAAAATAACTATACAGAAAATGTTATACTGTAAACTGTACAATAGAAAAAAATGACTGCATGATTTGCTTAGATTTGTAACCGGTGGTCTGTTTAAGGACTGTAACTCTGTGTTGCTTGCATGTACCTGGCATACGGTCTTAAAGGTGCAGGAGTACACACACACAGAATGGACAGCAAGGACTATGATGAGCGAAAATTTAAAGGAACCGTATGTAAGTTTGTGGCCAAAACTGGTACTGCAATCACTTTCAAATTACTGTAGAGCGGTGTATCCCCTCCCCCTCCCCTCTGACTGGCAGAACTGGCAACCCGGATGCCGAAACAGTACTGACTTTGTGATCAGTAGATAGGTGGAGGGTGGCGCATCAGGCCAAAACACAACATGACAACATCAACATCAGTTGAAGGCTGCAACTTCACTTTTTAAATGACAAAATCCTGGCTGGACTACTGTTGTCAGTGATATAAGTATTTGAAATAAACATATTTTCTTAATGTCTTGTGGCATATCAGGGCCATTTTATGATTAATTGAAATACATTTCTTACATATGGTTCCTTTAACAAACTTTGACAAACATTTTAGAATCGCAGTCTAAACAGTAGGCACACACTATATACACCGTAGGCTACATCTTTTCCAACAAATATTAATGCACAAATGTACTTGGTAACAGCACCTTAGGCAGTAGTAGTAGTAGAGAAGTCAAAATAAAACAACGTACATAAAAAGAAGGCAGCATTAAAAACTTAATATCTCCAATAGAAAATAAATATTTTCCTTAAAATGTATGTAATCTCAGTCATGCATAGAGGGTAGGGTTGGTAAGTGACAGGAGTTACAGTGTCCATGTAATGGCTATGATGCGATATGGGACAGGGGTATCTTAGGCTCTTCATTGCATTGATGAGTTTTTGCTGTGAGTCTTTGGTCTACAAAATGTTCAGTAAGTGTCCTTCATTCTGTCCGTTTATAGCTTTGTGTTCGTTTTTGTTTTTCCTGTGAGAGATAAATGTGATGGTTAATGTAAATTCTTAGTATATTTTGTATGTCCACCTAAAAACTGCTAATTACATCTATCAGCAAATATGTATAGTAAATTAATCTAAAAGAAATAAGCAGATAAGTGATATAAGATGAAGTGATATATTTAGGAACACTTCAACCTTTTGGGGAAAAAGCTTATTAATAGTCTACTCCAGATACAGATAAGAGAATACATAGGCTCCCCTTCTCGCCTCCCGTTCTCATGTTCCTTTAAATAAATTATTTAAGATTGGAGGCTTTTAAGTAGTATACAACAGTATACATAAAACAAAAATGAATCAATGTCTAAATGCATATTTATTATCCCTCTTTACACGACATACCGAAGACAAACAAGTGTCATGTAGGCTGTTGTGTTTACCTATTCATAGGTGGAACAACAGCCGTGGGAATATCCATGACCAATCCCACGATCACGAGTGCTATATTGCTTTTATACAACAATTCTACCACAAACTAAATAATCTGAAAACACCCCATTATTGTTTAAAAATGTTAATTTCGACATCGTTCTTACGCATCAAAAAATAGTTCCCTTTTCAATAGACAGCGTCTTGGTTGCTAGGTAACCAACATTCCAGACCCCTCGTTACGGGTCATGTGGTTTACATGTCTTCTTGAAAGAAATGTGGAAATCACATTCATACCTAGGGATATGCCTCATGCACTGACGTTAGGGCGCTGGACACCAAATGCCGTTATGAAGACGTTGACTACCACTATGATGAAGACCATTGCTGTGGTGATGTTCTCCAGTATGTTGAGCTTATAGTGCTTGCTCTCATCGTTAAGATTCCACTTCACTGTACGGAAAGACAAAAGGGACATTTCTTGAGGTAAGTGTTCTAGGCAAACACATTTTGATGGTATGTGGTCATGTGAACGTCAAATACAGTGGTCATTCCCACCAGTCATGCAAGCAATGCACTGTGTAGTTCTGTAAAATGGAACACCACTCCAAAATAAGCTTTTACAGCATATTTCCAACCATATCATCAAGAAAAAAGAAAACACTTGTCAGCAAGCTTTTTCAGTGCCAACAGCACTTTACTTGTTAAGTTCCCTTTTTTTAACCAAAACTCCTTACTGTTGTTTTAACACTGTCTTTATACAGTAGTAGATGTGAATTCAAATGTGGGATTTGGGAATTGATTTGAGATAAATTTTGGCTAAAAAATGTTTCATCTTGAGCATGGAGTTGGAAATCAGGGTTCCCCAAAAGTCAAGTTTGGTGACATACTGTAAATGTGTTATTGAGCACCGGACTGACACACAGTAACCCGTCTGGTAGCTAACTGTAGATGGTCATCTATGGACCCTTTCAACAAGGTAAACAAAAACAATGCTTGAACGTTCTATTTGGGCCCCAATCTACTTCCTCTGCATTAAGATAACATATGGAATGTTAAAAAGGAAGTGTTGTGGGGCCAACTATGATGCTGATAATGGAACTCTCTTGAAAGGGTCTATTGGCCTCAGGCCCTCCCATTGGTGGTACACTTTCTGAATGTTCCCCTACCCCCTTGGGGTTCCCACATTTTGAGAGAGAAGAGAGGCCGGTTCTTTTCAGTCGGAAAGTGGTCCTCGCTGTCTGCCCTGAACCCTTCCGTGTGATTGTGTGTGATTGGGGCGGTGGTAGTGTAGTGGTTAAGGAGCTGTGCCAACATATAGTAGGTAGTAGCCTAAAAAGTTGTGGGTTCTATTCCCAACTTTCACCGTTGTGCCCTTTCAGCAAGGCACTTAACCCCAAGTTTTACTGGGGACAATGTAATCCCTTGCAATGTAGTTCACATAGGTAAGTTTGGACGACAGTGTCTGCTAAATGAATACATGTAAATGCACATGTGAAAGACAACTCAAAACTAAAATGCCCGCACTGCCACCTCAAAAGCTGAACACTCCAATTGGCCGCTTTGCCTGCCTACTTCTCATTGAAAATGAATTGAATACTAGAGGGTGTCGCTTCTCATGTGAAAAGCCCTACAGGATTCCCACACATTTTCCAGGACATTTCCAGGAAATGGTCAGTGACAATTTAGCTGGTGGTGGGACAGACAGGAATTGCGCTATGCACTAATGTGTTTCTCTTTGTGGCATGCCTCTGCTCCGACATCCCCATTGCATGCCATCCCGTTTCTTAGACAAAGGAAGGGCTTAGTCATTCCACTAAATCGGAGCCCAGGTCTCCGAGGTGAAAAAACTACAGCCGGGACTGCTGTTTCTATCCACTACACAAGTCAGTGTCTTTCTCCTCAATGCTGCTGACGAGCTCATCCTCACGTTCTCTAGCGGCAGAACACAGCTCTTTTCTCTGTGCTTCTCCCATACTGAAAGGATGCAAGGATCCTCTGGGGACCATAAATCATGTCTAAGATGTAAATGATAACACAGAATACATCTTACAGTTCCAATTACAATATTATCAGAACCTTATTTCATTCACAGATTATTAACTGGTAAACATTTACAGTAGCCTATATAACGCCACTTGACATACCGTGATGTCATCCAATCAGCATGTCTTGTGCCATCATATGATGTGAGCTCGGATGTGTTCACAGCCTTGTTACATAACCGAGAGCAGCCTATTCAAAATTGTCTCATCCATAAACGGCCATTTCGATGTTAAAGAGAAACTATGCAGTTTTGCCAATTTCTTTGCTGTTTTCTTGCTTTTTTCCTCACAGGTTTCTCTGCAGAGCTCCCCCTACAGCTTCAGAGTATATATTTTACGACACTCCTCAATCAGTCTGCCGGGTTGTCTTTCCCTGTTCCTCCGACAATGGTTTACTTGCTTTCTGCTTTTTTTCGCTGGCTCTGCCATGACGAATCTATGAGAAACTCCATCGCTACCTTGTTCTAGCTTGTGCCTATGGTGTATGTGTGTAGTGCAGTACAGCAATTTGTTACATCACAAGGCTGCGAGACTTTCTGTCCGTCAGCCCGCCGGCCCAAAGTTGCAAGGGTGTTTTTTTTTGCTCACAGGCGCTAGGGGGAAGCGAAGCGGTCACCATTCGCCCCAGAAAAACTCATAAAACCATTCCAATGACTCCGAAGCTGTGAAGTTTATATTAAGCTAAACAAACGGCATAGTTCTTCCCCTTTAACATAATGCTGAGCATAATTTACCCTTTCAAATAACATTGTTTTCTGTTTTTGTTGTTTTCTGTTTTTGGGAGCTCTGATGGATAGCCTTGTAGAGTATTCTCAGTGAAAGAAAAAACAGAGGAGTGCAAGTACAGTAAGGATTGTTTTCCAGGTTTTGTAGGATGCGTGGGAACCGTGTAATTTAAAGTCATGTCATACAGTACATGCTAGGCATGCCACATAAACCAAGGTACTGCCGTAGTGTGTAAGTTAGATGCACACATTGCATGCTCTTATCTGCTGTGCATTATAGCAATGGTAGTGTCCTTTTCCATTATCGGGTCATAGAACATTTCAATGTAATTTGAATAAATTTGTGAAAAATGGATCTAGCAACGGCTTTGGAAACAAGATTGAAATGTGAATTTTTGTATACCATACTTGGATTGATTAAATAAATGTTGGAAATAAAAAGATAACAATATCAAAAAGGTATTCTGACTAAAAGTATACCTTGCTTGTTGCTTGCTTGCTGTGCTATTCCTTGCTAGTTTTATACATTATACAAAATTCCTTGCTATTTGTATACATTTCAAAAAAGATTACCTTGCTGAGCATAAAATGTATTCTTGATATGAAAATGTTCATGCTATAAAAATGAAAATGTGTAAACTATAATCATGTTTAAAAGTATAACTCTGCTTAAAGTATAATCATGTTTGAATATAAGAAATATAATCATCCTTGTGCAAAAGAAAGTGCTTGTGTGAACATTTGTGGGTAGACCGTTTGACAAGCTAAATGTCAAACAAACCACAGAAAAACATACTCAGAAATAATGTAGGGGAAATCGTACACAGAAAAAGCAGAACTGTGGCAGACATCAGGGAAACTGTCGGGTCATAGCACGGTCAAATCACCTGACTGTCTGAAAGCTTTGTAAAGAAAAAGGACTGTATAACATACAGTCTTGTGTATCTTATATTTTTGTACTCTTTTTTTTTTTTATTCTTGAAAAATAAAGTAAGAGCTCATGTTTTTCCCTCCTTCTGTCTGACAGAAGGGGGAGCTCCCAGACTGCATTGACAAAAGGGCATTATTGTAACATGTTGGCTGAGGTGTTTTAGCCGTAGGAAATAAACATTTTATTATTCCAACTGGTAGATTAGGTGAATAATAGGCAAATGTTTCTAGGCTAGCCTGTAAGAGTTTTGACGGTTTTATAATTCTAAAACCTTTTGGTGAATAATAACACAGAACCGAAAAAACAAGAATGGGGGCTAACTTTTTAAAAATGGAGTCATTAAGTAGTTGATTTCCCAGCCCTAAACATTTTGTGCATGCCATGTGCATTTTTAGTATATTTTTTGGACCTTTTTTGTCTTTTCTCAAAAACATTAAATAACCCCTCTGCATGAAATTAGCTATAGTTATAAATAAACTTGGCTTGACTTTGTTCAGATAGCCAAGAAACAAGTGTGTGAGACAGAGAGATGGGGTGGGATCGGAAAATGACCACGGGTCAGGTTCGAACCTGGGTCCCCTAGCACGCTTGGACTCGAATGGTACTGTAGCCACTTGCACCTCAGCTTTGAAATATGAAAGCATGGCATTCGATTCAATCGGGATCGATTCGGAGATTTTGTTTTTAGGCCATATCAATCACCCAGCCCTAATCCAGGGCTGGGAAATCAACAATCAATTGGCTTCACAAAATGTCAATTTTGAAATCCCATAAAAAATGTACTCCAGATGTGATGGAATTTAAAGAGAAAATAGATTTTCATAAAAACAAATTGATTTTAATAATAAAAATTAATCTCAGATACTGCATTGCAATTAATCTCAGATACTGATGCAATGCAAATCCTCTGGACAGTGATGAAAATATTTTGGTGAATCCAGGCTAATCTGTTAGCAAAGTGCGTGTCAGTCTGGAAAAGAAATGTATTGACATCTGTTTCCGAAACACTTAAAACCTGTAACAACGTATTATTTCTTTGAAATTGAGTAAACTACTGCATTTAAAATCATCGTTTATAAGAAAGATGTGATTGCTGCTTTTCTGAAACAATTCTGTTAGTTTAATGCACCAATTTCATGCACCTTTTAACTGCACTGCTGCTTATGTCCCTGGAGGTTGGAAAACGGGTGTCAATGGGATCCTTTCCAGACTTGCAGAGCAAATTCAAATTTGATTATACTGTAGAAACTAGGTGCGTCTGGTACACCCAGGCTACTGAGTAGAGCTTGAACTTTTAATAATACAAGATATGTTGCGTAGTGTGAGTGCAGGAAAATGTCTTTGTGCAAGCAGTCTGTTGAGGCCAATGATGACAAACTGACTTTGAGTGACTATTGTTAGTTTGGTGGATCTTCCTGACTTCAAAAGAAAAAAGAGCAGTCAAAGTTCACTCAGGGTCTAACAATGGACCCCTCTGCCTGTGCACTGAGGTGGAACAGGACAGAAAGGGAGACCTGGGCAAAAAAGGAGGTCAGATTTATGGCCTTAAACAATGAGGACTAGTTTCCTAAGCAGTCCAGACGTGTTAAATTCTAAAAGTTGAAATGGACAACTCTATTTAATTCAATCCAAAGTTGCCTCAATCCTTTACATAGAAGGTATTTGACATGATTACAAACAAAACGCATTGATGTGATTTTGACCCAATCCCAAAGTGAGCCCTGAGGACTAAGGACTAAAGACTCACAGACTTAATTGATCTCAGGTGCTAAGTGAGTGAGTGTGTGAGGCCACATGGGCTCAGATTGGTATAAATGGAATTGGGACAGCACTTCACAAGATCACATGTTACCATGGTGACGTTTAATAACAAAGATGTTGCTGATACTTGCACCATGCACGTGTCGTGCTGTTCTTTACCTTTGTAATTTATGGATTTCCCTATGGTCTCCGCGGTAAAAGTCAAAACGCTTTGAACTGTGGGTAATTCCCTTTGGTGAAGTCTGCACTGATGCCGACTCAAGGAAAGGGCTCGGTAAGTGTGTACTCAAACCCTCACGCCCTTTGAAATGCGACACTGGAACAGACCTAAGCCCTTACAAATTTCGCGAGAATGCACAGCAAAGTCTGAGTCTGTGAGTTCGGACTTTGGGATTGGGCCATTGGGTATTCTTAATTTTGTAACCCCTCCCATCACTGTAGGAGTCTTTTCCTCTAGGACATAGCTCATTCCATTAACTGTAAACAGCTGAAAAGTACACACCACTATTGTTCAGGCCAAATCTGTGCCTGTTCCCTCCCCCTCACATTTCAAATATCCACTTATTTTAATCAGAACAGATTCAAGAAGACATTTTCTGTTCTCAGACAGCACCAGTAGGCACAGCCTTATATTGCCACTTTTCCCTAGAAGTCAAAGGGGTTGGTCTGCAGTGAGATGGATGAGACTCTACTGTTTCTATTGGCTGTACTTGTGCACACAATGACCATCATGTTTACAAAACCAGATGGTGAGCGGGGCACATTAAACAAATGTGGTGAGAGGACTTGTGTACACACAGTTTACTTCTGGGACAGAAAAAACACATTCCAAAGCTCCACAGACCTTTCTCACAGTAGCCATTTTAACTACTCGAAATAGTAAGGCAAGCACAGGTGTTACTAATCACACTAATGAAGACTCTCTGATCATTTAAAGTGCTCCGCAAATAGGCACCGACATGAGTGCCATGTCACTTCAACACACATCAACGCCAAAATATGTGCGACACTGGTGTGTGGGGTTGTATTGAAAGCAATCTAATGTAGCCGCATGTCGAAAGGGGACTGTGCCGCATTCATGTCGGTGCCAATGTGCAGAGCGCTTAAGTGTAGCAAGATCAGAACCTTAATTAATGTCATTAGTAACACCCATAGACAGTAAAAGACACCTGGGCCTGCCATTATCGTACATTTCATGTCAAAAATGGCCGCTGTGAAAACACTCCATCCACGCTGATGATGGCCTAGGGCCGAAATACCTATGTTTGCTGAAGACATGGTCCGAAAAAGAATCGTTTGAGAATGCGGTTTTCCACTTTGTTGAACATTAACCCAGTCCCATCCCGGAACCCACCCGCCCACTCACTGACTGACCAATGAAGATGAGTAGCACGCCCACGAAGACCTGTAGGATGAGAGAGATGCTGATGAGGGTGATGAGGGGGACGTAGAAGGTGAAGTCGGGCCCCTGCTCCAGTACGGCCTTGAGCTGGGACGCGTTGGCCATCAGCAGCGCCACGTCCAGCATGCTCTCCGCTGCACTCTTCTTATTTGCGTAGTGGTTCATGTTCAGAGGAGCAGCAGAGCGTGGCCAGCGCCCTGGACGAGGAGGCTGAAAGAGAGAGAGAGAGAGAGAGAGATGGAAAGGGAGAGAGAATTACACAGAGAGAGAAAGAGAGGGGGTATTTCGCTTATTGTAGTTATATTTCTATAACAAGTTTATTATTGATTACCAAAAGTTCTCTACTGTATGAATCAGACATAGAGAGGGCTAATAGTCTGTCAGTAAAACAGCAGTTGTGTTTAACAGTTCTCTACTAGAGCACGATCGATAAATATAGATATTATCTATATTACTGTAGTTATTTGCTGATCTATCGGTATCTGCGTTTATAATGGCCAATTATTATTTTTAAATTACAAAGCTTAATTTACCACAAAAGCGTCTGCCAAATCCCATAACCATAACCATTAAGTAAAGGAAAGCCAAGTACTGATCGGACATCTAAATTTCCAGTATTGTCTTTCCATTGCCATGCTGCGAAATTGTGGCAGCTAGAAATAGAAACAGTGCCTATTTTCCACGCGACACGCAAGCATGTTGGAAGTGTTTCCTGCAGCAGTGCCGCATCAGAGATATTTCTGGTATGAATGCTCACATGAAACGTGACGCAGCAGTGTCACATTGTTTAATGCTACTAACGGTAAAAAACCCCCATCATAAAGCATCAATTACATACCTTGAAAGTTATCATGGCATTGGTCTTTATCAGATTAGACCTGATGCTATTATTCATAATAATTATTTCATAATTTAGCCTTTCATTAGGATACCAGATACTTAGGCCTATTTTAAACACAATGTCCCACCTTGATCAGAACTTTTCAATATTGTAAATATTCAAAATATCTATCATCGTGCTGAATGAGTACAGTAGATGATTTATTGTTTATTGGTTTTTCAAATATCGAAATCGGTATCCGTCTTTAAAATCCCATATTGGTCGGGCTCTATTCTCCACTGTTTGAATCAGACATAGACAGGACTAAGATTGTAAAACAGCAGTTGTGTTGTATGCTGGGATCTGCAATAGATCGTAATGCTTCAGAGGAATAAGCTTAGTCATTATAATAATTTACCTGGGGATATTAATGAAATAGTCCTTGAATTTACAACATTCATATATTCGTAAATTTGCAATTTAGAATTTTTTTTTAATTTGTACTGAAATATACCAAATGTTATCTCAGCCAATCTTAGTCAATAGCACTAATTTACTAGGCGGAACAAAATTCATCTGGCGAGAGTCAGGTTACTAATTTACACCCCAACAACTACTGCCAATGCATCTGTATCAGTGGCAGAAACTCGTCTTTGAAAAAGGGGAAGCTGTAAAAAAAAATTCAATGATTAATTATTTTACAGTATGCTATGTACAAAGACAAATAGAAACTAGCTGCAGGCTATTGCTGACAAATATATCAGAATTTGAGCTGCAGCTTGCCTCTCAATTTCACCTGCCAACGCACCGCAAAGCACTGAACTTGAAAACTCTCCCTCCGATCAAGACATAGTTTTAAGGCTGTCAATCAGAGTCCAGCCACTTTGACAGTTCCTCCTATCATCACCCAGAGGCGCAGCGTCCGGACCATCCTGCCTCATTCACTCCCAGAGACACCGGGCTTCCCTGGAAGTGATGATTTTGGGGTGTTTGTCCAATAAACGCAATGTAATCAGCCCATTCTGAAGTACCATTGAAAGTCCAGTGAAGCTGAGCCTCTATGGGTTTTTAAATGGATCGTGTCGTCTGAGCAATGTATGAGAAAAAATTGCTATAGACTACCGATGTATATTTATTGCTGAACAAGCTAGACATGAACACATTCTAGCATAACCTACACTAGTTGGATTAGTAATATAAATACAGTAGGTTAGTTATTGACAAAAGTTTCTGTGATATCTTAGAGCAGGCAGAGCCCTTGCATCTGTATTATAAATATGGTCCTCAAAAGGGCCACGAAGTGATTTGATCTAGTGTGAAAAGTCCACTGAAATAGCAAGGTCCAAAGAACCGTGGTCTGTCACTTGAGCTTTGACATTATGGGTTTTGTCATCATGTTTTTCCCACTGTGATTTCAGTTATGTGTTATTATGTTATGGCCAAAAGGGAAGTTTGTACTCTATGAATTCCACTGGAAACTTCACTGGGTATTTTTAGAGGAAGTAAGAAAGCGCTGAAGACATCTTTCGCAGGAAGTAGAAGAGCCCCATGACCTAAGAGGAAAAGGGAGGGGTGGATGTGAAAACCTGAGCCTAACTTATTTCCTTCCTTTCTCTGAGAGAAAGGGTTATGGTGGTACCAGCCCTTTTTGGTTTACTTTGAGCTTTACATTACATCTGGAAACTACTATCTCATGACATGCATTCTCAAATGTCCCCAAACAGATAACAGACATCTCATGTAACTAGTTAGCTATTCACTTCAGGGTCATGTTTCATTAATTAGACCTACTCGGGTGTATTTCACTCTACAAAGCAGCTTAAGTCTGCTAATACAAACTGAGGTATACAATTTTATGACACAACCATGCAACCATGCATGTCTGTGACCTTACATAAAATGTCCATGACCTTATAAATACAGCCAACGCAATACATACCAAAAGGAGACCATCAGGTGCTTCATTAGCAGTGAGGCTAAGAGGCTAAACCCACGGTAGGACAAAAATTCTGGTGATGGTGTCACCATTTAAACATTCCTTCAGATCGTTCTCATGTGTTTTTCCTGTTTTTTTCTGTTTCCTCAGAGAGAAGTTGAATGTGCAGACCTAACAACAGGGGCCTTGTGTCAGCCTTGGTAGCAGCAAAAAAAAACGTGGACAGACGGTCCCTCATAATCTCCACAAACACAGGTCCACTCCCTTAGACACTGTCTGTTATCTTGGTCTGGCTCTCCACTTTCTCTCGCTTTCAGCCCTACACTCTTCCTCTCTGTGGTAATTCAACCGCTTGACTTATGCCTCTCTCTCTCTCTCTCTCTCTCACACACACACACACACACACACACACTCTCTCTCTCTCTCTCTCTCACACATACTCTCTTTTATTTAGTCTGTTGTAAAGTTGTTTCTTTTGTTTGACTTGTGTTAGTCAAGTCTATATTACACTACAGCATTTCGCTCCAACACTCCTTCCAAACCACTGCTGATTCTTAACTTAAACAACTAAAATTAAATATTCACAGACTGATAGATTACAAAGGAGTGTGAGTCAAGGGGATTTTCTTTCCGCCACTCAGACCCCCTCTATTATTAACTGAGACGCTGACCTTTTCTCAGTGAGTGAACAATCCATGTTATTTGAAAGGCCACTATGTTCAAACATTGAATGCTTTCTTTAAAATGAATAAAATGGTCTATTACTGTATGAATGCTACATATAATATGTGCATACTGCATAATATTACAACTTTCCTGGAGCATTTATAAAGTAGGACACAGTTGACTTGTGAGCAGCCATCCATTTGTTTATAGAAGAAATGACTGGCCTCTAATAACAGTCTGACTACTTATGATTCATTTTCTACTCATGGATGTTGGTTTACAGCATGCCCCACCACATCCATGTGTTAATTTAAAAAAGTAAGTAAGAAAAAAGTAAGAAGTTGGGCAGCCGTGGCCTACTGGTTAGCACTTCGGACCTGTAACCGGAGGGTCAGTAGGCACGGCTGAAGTGCCCTTGAGTAAGGCACCTAACCCCTCACTGCTCCCCGAGCGCCGCTGTTGATGCAGGCAGCTCACTGCGCCGGGATTAGTGTGTGCTTCACCTCACTGTGTGTTCACTGTGTGCTGTGTCTAATTCACGGATTGGGATAAATGCAGAGACCAAATTTCCCTCACGGGATCAAAAGAGTATATATACTTATATACTTAGTTTATTTACTCTTTTAATGCTTTGTCTAGTGAATAAGTTCATATGCATTTGGGCTGCTTAACCCTCCGTTGGTATTAATGTAAAGCCAAAGGGAAAGACCCAACAGATAAAAAACTAGGCAGCTTGTCTGCTCATGGGTGCACCCGATGGGTTTGGGATTTTCCTGCAGTAGTAACACGTGATTATGACCTCATCACGATTCTGAAACAGGTGGGCTTTGAAAGTAATGAATGCCAACAATGTAACCTCAACGGATCTGAAGTGATTGACCTATTTAATTTCACCTTTAGACCTAGATGACTATGGCATGGGCCTATGAAATGACATGCCACTGGTATACTTCGTAAACGTGTAAAAATAATACACGAACACAAAATAAAGTTAACATTATCCTAACATTAGCCTTAACAGAGCAAGCTGAATAACTGTCCGTCCTAATGCCAACGAATGAAGAGTAAACTCACTGCAGCTATTTAAGAATCTAAACATTTTCAACAGAAGGGATGCTGTTTACGCAGGAATGCGTCGCGATGGGATGAGGCAAATCATTCACAGTCACTCCCATAACCATTAAACAATCCGCCGACTTTTCAGATACGCTGTAGACTAGGTCATTCCAGGCACCTATGCCAGTCTGGCTTAAATAACTATACTAAATTCCGATTCCGAGTGTAGGCCTGTTTCACATGTATCTTTCTTAGCCCGGGGTCCACACTGAGCCCTGGTTCAAGAACTAGAAATCCCGTTCCATAGCGCAATAAAGGGAATAAACGTATGGTAGCCTATGTACGTAGATTGGGCTTTCAGATGGCTACTTATCTGGCTAAATAGCTATAGCTCAAACACTTGCCGGACCCTGAACCGTAGGTTACGATTCCGAAAATCGGGTTACCATGCCGCGGTCGCGCTGCTATACGAGGACATTTCGTCCAAAGTCCCTACGTCCAGATAGCGCTTACAATGCCCAGCTCTTGGCTTACCTCTCCTCCACTGTCATGGTCCGCTCCTCCATTCATTTCCATAGTTTCCATTGTCAGCTTTCGCTGTGGTGTGATTTCTTCTTTGAGGAAAGGTCCTTAGTTTTTCGCCAGATAGCCGCTTTGTTGTTGTGCGTCGTCAGAAGGAGGCGGGGGAAATTAGCCTACTAACTCGCCCGCCAATCCTTGTTAAAAAGCTTCAGTGAGTGAGGGGTGGGTTAGCAAAACGAAAGTAAGCGCAGGTTATCAAGAACTCACGGACCAAGAATGTAAAACTAATTTTGAAGTCTCCTCCTATTAAGATTATAATCTATTCTACAATATTGTTTGCGCTTGCGAGCATGAAGCATGGCCAGCAGCCAGCAACCTCCAAAGTGGTTTTAGTGAAAGGCTAATACCACACTCCACACACACTTCTCAGTTTCGTAAGGTCATGGCGCACAGGGAAACAGAGTTGATGATAGACATGTTCTTAATGTAGACCTACTTTCACATTAATATTGGGCAACATTTTTCATCCGGATATCTTTAATTAACAGTGGGCGACTTTTCACGAGCATCCAATCAGAACACTGGGAACGTCATGTGATATGTGCCCGTTACTTATGTTTTCCTAGGTTCAGGTTTTCCTGATTACTAGGGCCCCAAGGGGGAAGAGGGCCCTTGTAAAGTCTCGAAAAAATATTTTATTTTTCCTGAATATTTCTATTTCCAAATTAAATGGCTTTTTGAATTGAAGACGAAATGTAAAGTTAATTTGTGAAGTGTACTTGCTGAATAACTTGGTTGATTGACTGAATTTTGTATATAAAAACTAGTGAAGACTGTCTAAGGTCATACTCACCACTTGCTAAAGCGCAAAATGGTTTATTCCACCTCCAGGACTGTAGACTATTCACTTTTTTGTTGTTGTCAAATTGATGAAGATGTTCTTTTAAGTTGCTTGTGTTTTGTCTATTTGCAAGTGTTCTGTCGATTTACATGTGTTGTCATAAATTGCAGGTTGTTTGCACCCGTCGGCCAGCATACTGACTTGCCCTGATGAGAATGGCCCTTGTAAGTCACTTTCTGTAGCAGTGGACTAGTCCAGCCTATTTACACACAAATAAGAAGGCTGTGGTTTTATGTTTACTTTCATTTGCATTTGTGAATGTGGTCACATTGTCACATAGTTGTAAGTTAGAGGACTTAGAGGAATAGTGACAAGATATACAGTCTCTTACACACACACACGCGCACGCACGCATGCACACACACACACACACACACACACACACACACACACACACACACACACACACACACACACACACATAGAAAGGCTGCGGTTCTGTGATTGCTTTCATTTTGTGCACATAGTCTATGCATGTAGTCACGTAGGTCTGACATCTAGTTTCATGTTTCTATAGCTTCCTCTCAAGGGTTTTCAGCTTTGGGTGTATTTCAATTCTTCTGCCCTCAGTAGATGTCATGCTGAGGTGAGTTTAACAGGTGTCACTTTTACATTATTCAAAGCTGCTAGCCTTTGCTCAGCAGTTACTCTATTAATGTTGTCTTTATCTATGTGAAGAGATCAAACTAAACCTGCTTAAAATCGTGTTATAAAAAATGTGTAATACCAGTGTAGGTTTTTATTGGCTGTATGCTATAAACAATGAATATTATATATTTTAAGTAGGGCTGTCAAAATAACTGATTAATTTCGATTAATTAATTTGAGAAAAAATAACTGATTAAAAAAATTAGTGCAGATTAATCGATTCCGTATGACCTTTGACCCCGAGTCGTTCTAGTCAGTAAAAAGTAGACTGTAAAATAAAGGAGAGAGAAGAAAATGTGCTGCCTGGATCATTGATTGGAACATTTACTTTTAAAAAATGGCCTGATGGTGTTGATAAAAATAAAGTGTTGAAAATAAAGTCCTCTGCAATGTCTGCAGCAAGGAATTTGCATATCACCGGAGTTCATCAACTCTATAGTCGCACATCAATGCAAAGAAATAAGTGTTGACATTGAGGGGAGTGTTAATTTATTTTCATTGTGTCCCCTAGGTTATATCTGTGCCCTGAAATGCCTTGTATGTGAAAAAAAAACTTCTTCCCGAAGCACTGTTGAATTTATTTCCTCAGCATATTAGGTCATATCATAGATTATTATGGCCATTATTTGAACAGTGAAAATAATAATAAAAGAGTTTTTGAACTTTAATGTCACTAATGCTGATTATTCAATGATTCATTTGAATTTAAATATTTAAAATACTTTCACAGCAAAAATTATATATGTGATTAATTTAGATGAATTAATCACAGAGTATGTAATTAATTAGATTATTTTTTTTAATCGATTGACAGCCCTAATTTTAAGTCTCAATTTATCAAATGCCCCCAGACCCCCTAGCATTTTAGGGGGCCCAGATTTTCTAACAGCGGCCACATTTTCTAACAGCGCCCCTGAAGATGATCAAGTCAATGCTTTATTGCCAGTGCGATGGAACATCGCCTGGAGTTTGGTTTAGTGCTTAGGCTCATACAGTACAGAGAGACAAAACATACAGTAAGACAACATACACAGCACAAGACATCTATGCAGAGGACAGAATAAAATGCAAATGGATAAAATACAGGAGGGTTTGGAGCCCTATAGTTAAATAAACTACTTACACAATAAAACAAAATAAAAAACATAAATAAAACAAAGCAGTGGTGGTAGTACCTTAAAACCGACTCAGAGGAGGACGTAACCAGGTACTGTGCAGATCAGATACTCTGGGATGATGGGTTTTGAGGGCTCTTGCTGTCTGGGGATATGTACTATTGGTGAATCGTGAAGTTCTGGCTGTGATGCTTTTAAACCTTTTCCCTGAAGGAAGAGGGGTGAATAGGGCATTGGCAGGATGGGAGGAGTCCCTGACTATTTTCCCTCCCATTTTAAGCAGTCGGGTGTTATATATGTCCTTGATGTCAGGGGGTCCTGCCCTAAGATTTTTGAAGCTGTTCTGACAACCCTATTTAGCGCCCTCTTGTCGTCGGCTGAGCAGTTACCAAACCAGACTGTGACAGAGAATGTGAGAACACTCTATCACAGCTCTGTATAAGTCCCTCATCCCAGCCTTAGACACCTTGAATTTCCTCAGTTGGTGAAGGAAGAACAGACGCTGGTGAGCCTTCTTCACAATGTGTTTTACAGTAAGGTCCCATTTGAGGTTGGAGGAGATGGTGGTACCCAGGAACTTGAAACTGTTCACCCACTCTACGGCTTGGTCAGTGATGATCAGAGGTGAAAGCCTGTTTCTATTTTTACGGAAGTCTACTACCATTTCCTTGGATTTGGAGATGTTGAAACTTAAGTTACAGTGCACCATTCTCCCAGTAAGAATACCTCTACTCTGTAGGCGGATGATGATGATGATGATATAATATTACTTTTTTTATTTCTTTTTTAATCTGGTCTATAAACAGACCAAATCAGACCTAGCATAGCCAATTATCAGACAGATTTTTTTTATTATGGGGAAAATTAGAATGAGTGATACCTTTGCTTTGGTCCAAGCCAGATAGCAGAGGTGGAAAAAGTACGAAAATATTGTACTCAAGTAAAAGTACCAATACCTTGATGAAATATTACTCAAGTACAAGTTAAAATACCGATCTGAAAATGTACTTAAGTAAAAGTAAAAAGTAGTTCATTTAAAATGTACTTTAAGTAAAAGTTACTTAGTTACTTTTTTTTTTTGGGGGGGGGGGGGGGGGGTGGGTACCAGAACAACCAGTTTTACCAGAGACTTTCTAATGAGGAGATACAGCACTCAAAAAATCCTCCATAGTAATGCATGGGGTTAGTCAGTTGTCTACAAATATCACAACCCTTTCGCGGCAAAACGTTGACATGTGAATACATTGAGCCAATCATGTGGTGTGTTGTAAAATACATTGAGCCAATCATGTGGTGTGCTGTGAAGACATCGTGCCAATCATCTGTTGTGATTTCGCTGCTGGAGCAAGATTGGTGTCGTCAAGCCTTACGCACACGCATTTCTGCCGAAATAGATGCACGATAAGTGCCCAAAAAGTGTTGCAATATGGCCGCCGAGAGGAGGTACTTGCCTGAAAAGGACTTTGGTCCTAGCTCGAGTTGCTGCAGCCAGCAGCTAAGGCAGCCACATTCATGCTCCATATTCAGTTTTGTTCATACCGACAGTACTCGGTGATGTTGAGAAATGGAGATCTATGTGAAAAATCACCGGAGTTCTCCTTTAAGAGCAGTAGTTGATTAAAGTTAGTTGCACTCATCCTTGCGTCGCTTTTCAGTGAACAGTAATCCAGCACAACTGAAAAACCCCTCACAGGCAGCTGAGGCAGGCAGGCCAATGTTGAGTTGCAGAGAGTTTTTTTTATATTTGGAAACGAGCAGAAGGTTCAGCAGATTAAAGGGTGTCAAACTGGGGGGGAGAGTGGGAAGTATAGGGCCCCAATGGAGGAGAGGGCCCTTGAAAAGTGGAATACGGGGGGTACAACATTTTCACCAGGCATTAGTAATAACTCAGGTAATCCACACATAAAAAATCCAAACAACTCCATAAGTAGAGTCATGTGTAATGAAGTGGAATAACACAGGGAAAAAGTATTGAACAAGCTAAGAAAAAGCACGGAAGGCAAGGAAGGCAAGGAAATGGAAGGAACGAGCTGGAATCTGTAAGTAGTTAGAGTAGTTATCCTTTCTATCTGTGCAAATAAGCTTGGTTAGTATAGTGTATATTGTAGTATATATATATATATATATTTTTTTTTTTTTTTTTTTTCCCCCAGTAATTAGCTTAAACTTCCAGTGAGTCTATTCGAAATTTTCACCACACATTATATTAACACACATATAAAAAATCCAAACATAAGAGTTATGTGTATTAAAGTGGAATGACACAGGAAAAAAGTATTGAACGTGCACTGAAATTTCTTCAATACTTTGTGGAAAAGCCTTTGTTTGTAAGGCTTTTTTTGTAATATATATATATATCCACCATATATTTATTTTACCTGAATATTTTAACTTCATAAATGTCAAAATGAATGTCAGACGAAATTTAAAGTTTGACTGACTGGATTTTGTATACAAAACATAGTGAAAACTGTCTAAGGTCACTCTCACTCTCCCTTGCTAAAGAGCTAAATGGTTTAGTCCGCCTGCACGATTCATAAGGTAGTCTATCTTTTGTTTATTTAGTTGAGCATGCTAGTGGACCGCTAATTGTTGTGCTGCTGGTCCAATGTTTTCTCCAAGAAAGCCAAGTCAGGTTACTAAAAAGAGAGACATCAAAATGAGGGGAAACAACTGCTAATAAACTTCTTTCCAAAGAAAGGTGAGCACGAACGTCAAAACACGAAATCCTATGGTGTTTGCTTGAATATCTCCGCTATCATTAGTGCTAAAACGAACTGAGACAACCTATTGAAATAGTGGAAAATACACTTTCATAGGTTAGGCTACACATGTAATCTGATGCATCTCGTGATCCAGCTCCATCTCCATCACTTTCAGAAAGACTGCATGGCGCCAGCTTGATTCATGTCCTGTTGTAGGCTACATGCTGATCATTATCACTAGGCTAGTGGTTTAGGGCGCGATTTTTTCTCTCCCTTTCTGTTTTCTTTAGTCTTAACTTTTTTTTTTTACTCAAGTAACGGATGGGATTTTTTATGTAGCGAATACTTCACTCAAAATGTAATCAAGTAAAATTTAAAATACCGATTTTATAAACTACTTAAAAAATACAAAATACACAGAAAAACTACTCAATACAGTAATGGGTGAGTAAATGTATTTCGTTACTTTCCACCTCTGCCAGATAGTTAGATGACATGACAAAAATACACTACAGTGAGCTGTAGTCTGATAAGACTATATTAATCAGTCAGCTTTACAAATTAATATAATTATTTAGATAACACAGAACAGGTGTTCTCCCAATGGTAATGATGAAAATAGGAAACGTTCAAACTCCTGAATAAGCGCAGGAATAGGTTTAAATGGTGCTATGAAGCCTGATGTCCAGTAGAGGGAGCAGTAGTTCATCCAGAAGGAAGGGTAAAACAGCACCGTCATGTATCATTCATCTGTCCTATACAGAGCATATGCCTTGAAATATTTAACACCCACGTGAACACAATCTCTATAATTATTTTATGTAGCGGACATGTCGTTGGAAATTGTTAAATATGCTATATGACTTTTGCTTAATCAAAATTTGCCAATATTGTAACTGTCATTTTTTAGTCTTATTTCCTCTGAAGAGTACCATCATAGGCTCTTTGATTAAATGACAACCAATCATCTCCCCGTTACCTTTCCCCTGACGCTACACTTCTGTCCTGTGCAGGGATGTCCTGCACGTTGATGCGCGTCCTTCAGCAGCCTTGGCGTCACGCAGGAGCTGGGCGGGACGCTGCGTGTGGTGTGGTCCGTGACGACCCCAGGCTCAGAGGATGAAGGTGCCACTGAAACCTGCGCCTTTATTGGATGCATATTGTTGCTAGGGGCGTGGGGCCTGGTGTTAAAAAGACAACGATAGCAGGACCGTGTGTCATCGTTAGGATTTAGCATATCAACAGAAGAAGTCTTTCTATTTCTAGCAGGGTAGCCTAGTGTCAGAATCGGCAACGGTTTATATTCACCGGGAGAAGCATTGCCGCAGTGAGTGAATAATCTTATCCACGCTTCAGCACCAAACCTCGGATATCAGCCAGATGTACTTGTCTACACAAAGGTTGTGCCTAAGTTTCTGCGATGCGGATTTAGGTGACTGTACGGTAAATAATGATGTTAGGAATTCTGAATTCTTTTGACATTACTAGGTTTATATGAATGCGAGTCGTGTTAGCAACTGAGATTATGTCGGGTCACAGCTGCGCACTTGATAGTTTTATGACGAGCTGTCTGAGGGATTAATGAGCGACGTAACCACCTCTGTCAACTACAATTGTGATAGTGGCAAAGCTAGCCCATGCACGGGAATGGAGGGAAGAGACGGCATTTCTTTGGATGTTTACAAAAATGAAATGTCAAGTATAGGCCTGTCACTTGGACTAGAGGTTGGTAAAATATACCAAAATGTCATTTTAAGATGCTGGCGCAACAGTACTGCGAGGTCATATTAGCTAGCTGTGTGGAATTGTAGGCCAATTGGAAGGAGATGAACGTCGCCCGTCGTTTTTGTCGCTGATGCTGCTTTGGAATGAAAAACACAGCAGGTTAATTGATGTGAATTTGCTGACAGGATAGCCTGCAAATGAAGCCAAACTGCGTCAGAGCAAACGGACATAGCAGGTATCCTCCATTCTTCCGGCTCAGGACGAACCATGATAAAAGCAGTCATTGAGTGTCATAGATAAGTATTTAAAAATTCACATGAGATGGATTCAGGGCCAGGGTCCGGCTCGGAGCCGCCTCTAGGATGCGCATTCTCCTCTGTTCCCAACCTAGACTCTGACATGAACTCGCGCTCTGTTTACGTGAACGGTGATGATTGCAAAGTCAACATGGACCCTGGCGCAGCGCTACGAGTACAGGGGGCAAGTGATCCCAGTGCGTATCCCTTATCGGATTACCATGGACTGGTCCGCCAGAGGTTCATACGGAGGAGTTTGTGGTTCTCCGAATCAGAGGATCAAGCCTTTGATGCGTCAGAATGTGATACCAGCAGTCCGATCGTCAGCGTTCACTTACGCACCATTGTGGATAGGACTAGAGTTGCACGCGTTGGCTTTCATGAAAGCTCGAGCACCGAAAGTCAGGTTGGACAGAGAGGCAGCGCTACAGAAAGTACCAGTGCGGAGGATGATAAAGACAAGGCTCCAGCGGAGCAAAAGACGGAAACTGCATCCCCAGAACAGCTCAGAACCACTGGGAAAGCGGGAAGCGATGAAAATGAGGAGGAAGCCGAGATGAAAGCCGTCTCTACATCACCTGGCGGAAGGTTTCTCAAGTTTGACATAGAGCTGGGACGGGGTTCCTTTAAAACTGTTTACAAGGGCCTAGACACAGAAACATGGGTTGAAGTGGCGTGGTGTGAACTTCAGGTAAGTAACTCTTTTGTAATAGCCTGCTAATCATTAAAAGAACCTATTTGTACAATCATAATGCTCAGGAGTGGAAATCACAAAGTGTCTCACAATATGAAACTAGCTTGAGACGTTGCCCACCACAATGATGTGGTATTACAGTTTAGTGCTCCTGTGAGGCTCACTACATTGCCAGAAAATTATCTACAATATATCATAGTAACTGTGTAACTGAAGAACAACATTTCTAAAAAGGCAAAAAGCGAAAATGATATTCAGCATCACATTGCAACTTCACCAACCTACTATGTAAAGTTATTGTAGGCTACAATTTATAACCTTGAAGCTATCTTATTACGAAGTTTGTAAGATGTCTGAGCTGCTTTTATCCTCAATGTGGATTTGTCCAATCTATTTAAACATGTGAATCAGGCAGGAATATTTACATTACATTTACATGTATTCATTTGGCAGACAACAAGAGAGTAACATCCAAATATCATACAGCAATTTCTGTGCTTAGTTTGTTGGCTTCCAGGTTTCTACTCAGACATAATTCAACTCTGATCAGTTCAAATACATCCGGAATGTGCCACTTAGGTTTGATCAATTATTTATGTGTGTGTGTGTGTGTGTGTGTGTGTGTGTGTGTGTGTCTGAGGCCTCCTAATGAAACAAGCATGCACCACAGTCTCTGCAGTGACAGTTCTTCAGTTACCCTTCAGAGGAGATGAGATCACATCACATGAAAGGTCTCTGAAACCCGAGTCCACCAAATTCAAGCTTAAGGAGAGTAGAACTAAAAGATGGAGCCATTGCATCAGATTTCTTTTTGTGTGCTTGATGCTGCTGATTTCCTCGCCTGACCCAATGTGTTCCCCTGAGGGTCTGGGCCACCAGGATCAGATCAGGACAGTGGTCGAGCCAATAAGACTCAGCATCCCAAACACCACTCACAGTCGCCGACCAATCAGACGCTGCTCTTACAGATGAGATGGGGGAGCAGTGTGGCTTCTGTCCAACCGTGTCTGAGAGCTGAGGGTATTTTTACTTCAGGATGCGGAGACGAGCAGCATGGTTTGTGTCCATCAAGCTGCGATCTGTTCACTCAAAAACACAAACATCTGCATTATGGCTCATCTGTAGTATCCATGACAACCCCAATGACATGCCAGAAAAGCAGTACTAAGCTGATATTATTTGTATTTTTGTCAGGTCTATTGAAGAAGAATTCCAGTCATTTTTCACATAGATATCCGTTTCTGGAGGTCACTGAGTACTGTCTTTAAAAAATGATATCTAGCTGAGTTGCTGCAGCCAACAGCTAGAGCAACAAGGCAGCTACAGTGCCACACTCTGGGGGCATCTTTAAAATCATGGTGAAAAATCGCCTATTTTCCTTTAAGGAAGGAATCATCAACCGGACATGAGCTTTAGTACCATGCCTCCACCAGGATATTACCGGTGACATTTGCAGAGGACAGTTGCTGAGCGAAACTTTCCAAACTAGTTGTCTGGCTCCACACAGGAAGTATGCCGGTTGTTCCTATATGCAATAGCTATTACATGCTGGTTATACCAAGGAGACCCTTATTGGTCAGGGCTCTCTCACTCTCAGTTGTTTTTTATGAGGAGTTTGGTTGAGCATCAGATATGACCTTATAACTGGGAAAGAATTATAGCCTCGCCCTTTTCAGGGGTTCCAGGTTAGGGCAGGGTAAAGCAGAGGAGTGAGCCATGCATCTTAGCCGAGGCAGGGTTGTTGCTGTTGCACTCTGGCTTGGTGTTGTTCCAGCATTCCCTAGAGAAATGTGCAGGGTGTGTGGCTCATGCTTAGTGTGGCTAAAGGAGGGGGAGGGGTACCGGTGCCGCTGTCCATGCAATAGTGTTTTCACAGCATGATAAATATCTACACTTTAATTTTGATAAATGTGGCAATTACATTCCCTTGTACCCATACCCGGTTAAAGTGGTATATGACTAAGATGACTAGATGTAGTTTATCATCAGTGCAGTCTGTGTTGCCATATGTTCCAGTGCTAATTGAATGTAGCCTAGGAGAGTAGAGGAAACTAAATGATATTAGGTTACAACATACATCCCGTTGAGAACACAGGGCTTACATCTGGAAATCTCACAACCTAAGAGTCTTGCTATGTGTATGTATGAAGAAAGATATTGAGGAAGTAGCTATGTTTTTAATCAAGCATGGGCATGAAGCAGGATTTGATATGGTTAATGAATATCGGTTTCTCATTTAATAATTCAGCAGGCAGAATGTGAGGTCCTTATTTCAGGATAATTTCAACCAGTTGTGACACTTGTGCAGCTGACTGAGGTGTTTTGGATACAACACAAAGAGCTGATGGTGTACTTTCTGAGTCCAAAGACCACTCCCGTTTTTGCCGATCAGAGGTTGGGTGGCCTCAACAGCATTCAGGGCTCGTAATGAGTGGCACACCTTCCAGTATGCAGGACTGGAATAGAAAAGCACTGGAGTGACCATTCAATAAGGACACTGGTCTGCATCTGTGTCTGGTCTGTGACACTAATCTGCATCTGTGTCTGGTTTGTGACACTGGTCTGGTCTGTTACTCTGGTCTGTGTCTGGTCTGTGACACTGGTCTGGTCTGTGCCTGTGGTGAATGCCGTCCAGAATAGTCATAAAAGTGATCATTGTTTTTCAAGGAATGAAAATTCATCTTCATAGTGCACACTCAAATCTTGTTCAGGGAATGAATGTTGCAAATGAAAGCAACAATACAAAGAGTTTATCAAACAGCACTTGATAAAGCTTAATGCAGGACAGTACTGTCAATCAGTTTGGGCTTTTGTGATAGACATCAAGGAAATCATAGTCTAGACTTCAGATTAAAGACAGCGTGTCCACAGAGATAATCAAGAATCACTAAGCACCTCCAATAAAAATATCCAGAACCTGGACTAAAAATAAAGTATACATACTGTAGCAGAATTCAAAACAGTAGATATAAATTCTACGTAAACATCAGTAATGTCAGTTGAAAAGGCAAGGTCACAGGATTTCTGAGGCTGTAAACTGGGGGTGATCTTTAGATTCTGGGATTAGGGTGGAGGCTGCAGTTTTTTGAGTGGGGGAGGAGTGCTGGTGTCAGAACTGATGGAGCACCTGACGCCCAGGCTGCCTGTCCCTTGTCCCCAGGGAGGTCTCTGCCGGTGTGAGATCAGGGCCCTCCCCATTTGGCCCAGAGAGGAAGTGTGCCACTGAGTGGGAGAAGGGCTCCAGATGTCGAACAGATTCCTCAGTACACCTTATTTCACTCTTTCATATTCGATTTCTATCTATCACACACAGAGACAAAGGGAAACAGTTATAGTCATTGTCTCACAGTTTTAGCATTATACATTAGATATTATGAATAGATAATGTGGGGACTGGAAACGTGATTTGTTTGAGTCATGGTGTAAAATGCTTTGTGATGGGAAAATACTGTGTCATATAATGGGAAATTATGTACTAATGTAATAATTATTTGCTTATGTACTTTACTTTGGTAAGAAGCTGAGACAGTCATTCACAGAATCAGTTTCGGTGTGCTATTTTGTCATACTGTGAATTTATTATAATTTTTTGGGGGGGTCTTATTTGAATTTCATTTGCACAGATGCCAGATGGTTTGTTTCTGTTCTGCTTCACACTGCATCCAGAGATAGAGTGGCTCCTGAGTCTGTGTACTCCTCTTGTCGTGTAAATGCGGTTGCTAACGGCTTCCTCGCCGCGCGCTCAGCTTCCACCCCCTCCTCCCTCCTGGAGCCCTACAGTACGGATCCACAGCCTCCTCGCGCCTCTGAAATGGAGGTGATGATGAAGTCAGTCTGATGACTCGGCAATACCGGTTTCTATGTAGACAAGGCCTTGTCCTTTGGTGTGTGTGTGTGTGTGTGTGTGTGTGTGTGGAGGGGTTGGGGGGGGTGGAGAATGGGAACTGCACAAGGCTCAACACCCTGCTCGTGGTTTGTAATGTAACTGTGCACACCTCAGCAGTGTATTGAGAGACATGCAACAGATAGATTTATGCAGAAATCTCTGAGAACCCAACATATATAAATTGTGTGGTAAATCAGGCTTCTAAATGAGAATGTGGCTTCTTCATGATCTGCGGCAGTTGTCTGTGATGGTGGATCTGAGCTGGGTGTGAATGATTGCACTCTACATCCTCTGTGTAGGTCTGTCTGGGCGGGGTGGGGTAGGGTGGAGGGACTGCTGACGCAGCCTCCTAAATCTGCAACGAGAAGCGCGCGAGAGAGAAAGAAGGAGAGAGAAAGAAAGAGAGGGAGGGAGGGAGAGAGAGAAAGAGAGGGAGGGAGAGACGAGCACGTGCACACACTCACAGATGCTCCCCGGGAGAGTTGGGGTTGTTTAAGGATAAGGCTGGCTCAGTTTCTTCTTGCTATTGACTGGATGCTGCTTGTCCTCATGTTACACTGGTCTCCTTTAGAATGGAAGCGTGGATAAGGATTACAGTAAAAAAGGGAAATCCTAGTCTGACAGATTACAGACGCCGATTACAGACGCCGGGCCTCCCACCCGGCTCCGTCCGTCCACCCTGTCAGTATGGACGCTGTGCTGCGCTGAGCTAATGAATGCACCAGTCTCCATGGTTGCTGCTGCAGCTCCTGGCGTCCCTCAGACTTTTTTGCGTTATTTGGCTAGAGGCCTGTTCCCTGGGCACGGTGATGCTCCTCTGAAACAGTCGCAGTGGGCTGAAAAGGGAGGGAGAATTATCTGTGCAGAGGCTGCACCTCCATCACCACTATGTGGATACTGTTTTTAGAATTGATTTAGATTAAGTGTTAGTTAGTATAATTTGTATTTTTGTAATTTGTATTTTAGTATATTTTTATATATTGTATTTAAGTTTAGTTAGTATAATTTGTATTTTAGTATATTTAGCATATTCTTTATCTTCTACTGTCCTTATTGCTTAGTTGTGTTTTTATATTATATACTTTAATTACTCTTTCTGCTGTTAAAGAATGTGTTTGTGTTGTATGTATGCTGCTGAGACATTGAATTTCCCCTGGGGATCAATAAAGTATCTATCTATCTATCTATCTATCTATCTATCTATCTATCTACCTCCACCCTGTGCCAGTGAATGATTGTCAAATTGCACTGAGACAAAGGATCAGATATCTTTAAGAAAGCCTATGAGTTTGATCTTAAGATAGGTAGATGGAAGACTTTACACATCTGTAGCGTATTTTATTTTGTGTACTCGTTGTTGTAATTATGGGTTATCTATCTATCTATCTATCTATCTATCTATCTATGCTGAGTGCAGACATAGCTTACACACTCTCTCTGTGTGCCGTTTATATGGATTTGTCAGATTTGTGTCGGTGCCAGCGGCGGAGGTTATGTGAGGCGGCGTGTCTGGCCGAGCTGAGTAATGTGGCTCCTGGTCACCGTGTGCTGGGGCAGGAGTTGGGACAGACCATTGGATTTTGTGTGTGTGTGTGTGTGTGGTGTGTGTCTCTCTCTCTCTCTCTGTGTGTGTGTGTGTGTGTGTGTGTGTGTGTGTGTGTTCTGGGGCAGGAGTCGGGACAGACCATTGGATTGTGTGTGTGTGTGTGTGTGGTGTGTGTGTCTCTCTCTCTCTCTCTCTGTGTGTGTGTGTGTGTGTGTGTGTGTTCTGGGGCAGGAGTCGGGACAGACCATTGGATTGTGTGTGATTTAGTTCAGGAGAAAGCAAGATGTGGCATGTCATCCCGTGACACATGTTCCCGCAGGACATGGGTTTCTTGTCTCAAGTCTTTTTTTAGTTTGAAACATCATGCCGTTTGCTCCAGGCCGATGACGCGGCAGCGGGGTGTGGCCTTTGCTGGGGTCAGGGTAGATGTAAAAAGCTCCCTCCGTCAGCACATTGTATTTATACAACAGCAGTATGGGCACCCTAGGGCTAAGGTATTGATCCGAAGAAACCCAGTCACCTCCAGGAGGAGAGTGGTGACCATCTGATCACACCTCCTGAGGGGTATCAGTAGCGCCCTCTGGTATAACTTGCTAGACCAACCAGAAGAGCAGCATGTGTCTCTGTCCATTCATTTTAGATCTCACCTTAGTGGCCTTTATCCCTTTTTAGGCTAGCATTGCTTGATGATCATTGAAACAGTAGGCTACATCTTTGCCAATTATATTGTCATTGTATACTTGGTCCTTAAAATGTGAAATAACTAAATACATGGAATCAACTCATTAAAACAGTTAAATGAATGAAATCAAATCACTAAGTGATTAGATTATTTGAAATAATTTATTTTCAATTTTGTCATGCTCTGTGAAATAAGTAAATGCTGCTTATGTATTAGCCAGTACCAACTCCGCTATAACTGCTACATCAGTGAGAGTAGGATGCGTCCTCCGATGGGTTTGCTAATACAGTGATAAATCCAGAGTTTAAAACAGAGTTGTCAAAAACTAAAGGGCTAACAAGCCAACAGACTTGCAATATGACAGTAAAGTTGAATCTAATCTAACTAATCTAACAAAACAAATCAAATCTAACAGACTTGCAAGACCAACAGCAAAACCGTCTTTATAATTTGACGATGTTATAAAAAAACCCAGCTATATCCATAAAACATATCATAAAGATTGATACTAGGTCAACATAGCGCTGCTTTAATCATAACCAAGATAAGTTGTCTTAGATTTGTTTGACAAAGCTATATCTGCAGGAAAAACAAAGGCAGTTGACCCAGTGTGCTTTCATCTGCCATATTTCAAGTTATAGAAATAAAAGGACTTGACAAGTTACAAATTATAAAGATTATATATGTTTTTAAAAAGTTTATTTAAAAAAAAAACATAGCATTATGATAGAGGTTCCTCTCAGCCTTTGCCAGTGATAGTCTTCATACCTGCTGTATGTTGTTTACTCTGTAAAGCGGACCTTGGGTGCTTTGAAAGGCGCTATGTAACAAATAAAATGTATTATTATTATTATTATTATTATTATTATTATTATGTGCAGCTATGGGTTCTGCAAGTCTGCAGCATATTGTGTCCATAGCATCCACTGACTGTGCCTTTGACATCTGCTGTGACTTTACTTGGACATTCTGTCTGAAAACACTTATGTTGCATACACAAACCAACAGCATAGCTGTCTTGAGTACCCTATATTCCCCTCGATGAAAATATTATGAGTGACATGTAGATCCCCCTCACAGCTATGAGCAGAATGTCTGGTGTGTTGATGGTGGGTTTTACCAAAGTTTCGGTAGCTGCGGTGACAAATGTGTGCACTAATGACATAGTTTTTCACAGTGTGTTTGATTATGGCTTTTTTTTTTATTGTGTTGACTAATCAACTGTTTTGTTTAGTATATCAAGATGGCTTAGACCCGTAATGCATCCAGTAAAAAGGCTATGTGCTTGACTATCACAACTGATCTTTGTTCACATCCCAAATTTAGTTGGAGCACACCTGCTTCTTGTTTAGTCTATTTCTAGAATATTTGCCAGTTCCAGTAGATGGAGGTGATAAATGTTTCCATTTGCATTCCGTGTGTTAACACTGAACCAACTACTTTCTTTGACAGCTTCCTCTGTCTCGTCCAAATCACACTGAAACTAGATTAGGGGAGAAGAAAGCATTAAAGCAATTTAAAATTCTTATTAAATTTAAGGTTTCGGGACTGAATGGAATTACCCTGGAAATCCAGAGTTCTCGCGAGAGCACAATGGAATTATCTCTGCGAAACACTCTGGCAAAGAGCAATGATGCACGTTACTTTTTCCCCTTGCATTCCGGGGAACCAGCTAAACTGATTAAGATAGCGCTGCAACGTTGGAGGACAGTACACATTGGTCGTAGTGTTATCCGATTGCGTCGAAGTCCGAAATCATTCAGAGTAAACATGGTCTAGTGTTATCCAATTGCGTGCAGTGAGATTTTTAAATGCATGCTTGTTGCCGCCCCTCGAGTTGGGCCATTACATTGCTCTTTGCCAGACCCTTAATCTTTCTAGATTATCAGGGCCTGGATTTTCCAGGCTAGAAAGGAATTGCATACATTGTGAAATGAACGAATGAACAAATTGCACTGACCCTAGACTACTTGGGGTTGGAAGTTCTCGAGGACCTCAATAATGACATTCTGGGAAACTGGGTAATATTCAGAGCAATAGATCCCCTGTTGATATGAAATCATGATCAGTCACATATCAGGAGTCTTACTGTTTGCGTGTGTGTATTCAGTGCATTTTGGCATCTCCTTTAGGATCGCAAGCTGTCCAAAGCAGAGAGACAAAGATTCAAAGAGGAAGCGGAGATGCTCAAGGGACTGCAGCACCCCAACATTGTGCGATTCTATGACTTTTGGGAGTGTCCTGTTAAAGGGAAAAAGTGCATTGTCCTTGTGACAGAGCTCATGACCTCAGGAACACTAAAGACGTGAGTGTCAACATTCTTATGAGCGTTCCTATATTTTTTGCATTTATCGGCAGTTCCAGATTATTTAATAAAAGAGCAACGGAACATTAAGAAACTCTGCAAGTTTGACTACATAAGAAACACATGATACAATAAAATGCATGAAAAGGCAAACTGCACGGTTTATGCAAGAATGGTGTCAAATTCATCTCTTTGATGTTTTGAAGGTGGCTGATGCTGTTTGAAGTGTTGTTCTGCTGTTTTCTGTAGCTATCTGAAGCGGTTCAAGGTGATGAAGCCCAAAGTGCTGAGGAGCTGGTGCAGGCAGATCCTCAAGGGCCTCCACTTCCTCCACACAAGGGGCCCTCCCATCATCCACAGGGACCTCAAGTGTGACAACATCTTCATCACCGGGCCCACTGGCTCGGTGAAGATCGGGGATCTTGGTCTGGCCACGCTCAAGAGAGCTTCGTTTGCCAAGAGCGTCATTGGTAAGGAAGACTGTTCTCTCCTGCACAGACTCACAGTAATTTTTTGCCAATACATTGCATGAAATGGTGATTTCCTTGGTGGGAGAAATCATTAATAGTAAACATGTTGTCAAAATGAGACTCTCAGATAGTTGTTCTATGCTTGAGTTTGGGATTTATGTTTTATGTCACTTTGAAGTAAATATGCCATTTATATGCCTATTATAAATGTAAGTAAATGTGCCTATTATAAATGTAAGTAAATGTGCCTATTATAAATGTAAGTAAATGTGCCTATTATAAATGTAAGTAAATGTGCCTATTATAAATGGATAGTCACAATATTGTGCAGAAATAGCAGATTAAAATGGTGAAATAACAGAGCAGTGTGCAGAGTAAAGCCACCCTGATCAAAGAATAAAGGCCCATTCACTAGTTCGCCCTTCTATATGATTGCTTCAGCTAGACTAGAATGTATGGGAGAAGTGCGTGTTTGGCAAGGTAGCTGTCCGTGGTCCTGGAGTGCCTGGAGCGGATATCGCGATAGAGCGATGACCGCTTGCACCCCCCTGTGTAAGGAGGATGAGTAACAGGGCAATTGGTGAAATGGAGGAGTAGGGGGAGGAGGGGGGATGATTTCGCGAACGTCGGAGCGTGTGACGTATGGAAAAGGAGGTCGGCTTGAATAGGCCTACCCTGCGGCGGCAGTGGGTGAGTTAATTGCTGTCAATCATCCCGAAGGCTCCACCCGAACTTTGTTTATAAAACATCATTTCACACCAAGAACGATAACGATAACTATAACTATAACCATAACGATAAAAGCGTTCACACTGAACAACGATAAACAAAGTCTCTCATTGTGTTAATAAATGTGAGGGCTAAAATTCGATGGGTTCTGATTGGCTATTAGCATTTTATCGTTGTGAAAATCGCTCTGAAAGTGATCCCCAACGATATCGTTCTTCATGTCGTTATCGTTATAGTTTATGTGTGAACGTCGTCATTCATATTAACGAGAACGATATTTATTTATAGTTATCGTTATCGTTATCGTTTTTGGTGTGAATGGGTCTTAACTGCAAGTGAAAGCAGCTATCTGGCAGTGCTGCTTGGCCGTCTCTAAAGTGAGGAAACTGCTCAGATTCTTCCACATAGTTCAGTTGCAGCCCGTTCTACTGGTTTTGCCCATAAACCCTCTACAACAACCATCATATGCCTCTACACACTCTTTCCTATTATTGACTATTGATTATTGTGGTTTTATTGCTTGTTAAAATAAAAGTTTGGTGCCTGAACACTACTTCAAATGCACAATATTGCACATTATATGTGTTGTAAGACATTTGTAATAAATCATAAAATGACCATAATATGTCATCAGAGATTAAAGAAACATGTTATTTTTAAATACTGGCTTCACTGACAACAATGGTGCAGCCAGGATATTCACAATTCAAACTTTGTGTTGAGTTTGTGTTTTGGCCTGCCGCGCCACCCTCCACCAATTCACCAATTGCACAGCTAGTAGCATTTCAACCTTTGGATTGCCAGATCAGCCTTAAAATGTTTGGATTTTGGACTGCAATGCCAACGCTAGTGGTTGTTCTTACATATAGCATCTTTAATGCAGTCTGAGTTATCTCTTCAGCATTATAATGACTTGATTTGTCTGTTCCTTTGTGCACGTATCTCAGGTACTCCTGAGTTCATGGCTCCTGAGATGTATGAGGAGCACTATGATGAGGCTGTGGATGTGTATGCCTTTGGGATGTGCATGCTAGAGATGGCCACATCCGAATACCCGTACTCTGAGTGCCAGAATGCTGCACAGATCTACCGCAAAGTGACCAGTGTGAGTATACCAGACAAGCAACCCAACCAGCTCGTCACTGTTTGTGTGTTAGCTCAATTTAGGCCAGCTCATCATTGTTTGTGTGTTAGTTCAGTTTAGGCCAGCTCGTCATTGTTTGTGTGTTAGTTCAGTTTAGGCCAGCTCGTCATTGTTTGTGTGTTAGTTCAGTTTAGGCCAGCTCGTCACTGTGTGTTAGTCCAGGTTATGCCAGCTCGTCACTGTTTGTGTGTTAGTTCAGATTAGGTTTGGGGAAGGTTTGGGGAAAGATGACTGTTTGGCTATAACGTTAATGGAAACCTATGGACATCAATCAGTTATATTTCTTCATAACCGTTGTGTTAGTAAAAAGATGGAATGTCCTGTGATTAATAACTAGGTGTAACAACATGTGACTACTGGCTATCTTTTCCATTGGAATATAATGCTAGCAGATAAATGTATCTTTATGACGATGCGCCGTTAGTACATGGGGGGAGGGGCGACCTTGCTCCGTTTTGTTTGGTATTTACTTTGAACATGAACAGAAATACTCATAGTGCACCTTTAAGTTGTTTCTCTGGCTTAGACCAATAGGCCTACACAAGTAGACAAGTGGCAGTAATTATTCATAAATTCCAGAATTAGTCTCAACATATATATCTGCCACAGAGAGCATCAAAGCCATTATCTGATTTCTTTTAGAGTTGATAGGTGATTTCTACCTCAGCCTCATATTATTTTTGGAAAGCCTAGCCACCAAGTAAAACCAATACAGTAATCAATTAGAGTGTACTTTAGTTCAGCAATGCTTTCAAGGGAAAGCTTTTCTCTATAGTGACATATTGGAACATGGAGAGCATGCAGAGTTTCTGTAATCGAGAGATTGTGTCATGCTTAATATGAGTTTTAATGCATCAAACCGCATTTTCATGCATCAAACCGAAGAGGCACTTTCTTTTAAGTCTTTATTGTCATGGCTTGGTCATTTTAAACCATTAAAAACTCTGACACCATGTGCAATCTATAACCTGAGGGATTGTTTCATTCTTGGTGTGTGTGTGTGTGTGTGTGTGTTTGTGTGTATACACTTGTGTCAACATGTGCAAAATAGCCTAACAGAGATATCTCACAACATGTTGTGTCGTCCTTGTCACTGCGCTTGTCCCCGCAGGGAGTGAAACCGGCCAGCTACAGCAAGGTTGCTGTCCCAGAAATCAAGGAGATCATTGGCGAGTGTATCCGCCACCACCGAGAGGAGAGGTGAGAGGTGAACAGAGGTTAAAGGTTAAAGAGGTTAAAAAGAGCTGTCTGTGCCCCGGGGCCTTGAATCTCTTCGCCTGCATGATGCTCTGTTGCTATGGCAAATTAGGCACTCGTGTGCATTCTGCCATTAAAATTAGATCAGTGTTAAAGCATTCATTACTGAGTACCTAGGGCTATTTCCTGTTTGTGTGTTTGTTTGTTTGTTTGTCTGTTTGTACACATGAAGTTTGTAGTTGATGTACTTATTAATTTCAGTCTTTGAAATCTGCTTAAGATGAACTGGGCTGTAAAAGATAAACTGGGCTGTGAGCAGTGGAATTTTCACAGTCTGACCCACTTGGCGTTGTAACCGTAACACCAGTATTTACAGTGTGGGTCTGTCGGTGTTGATGTTTTGTGTGTTGTGCAGTTGCCGTGTGCAGTGTTATTCCATCTCCTGCCCACATCCTCTGCTCTTATGTCGTCGTTTTTCTAGGTACTCCATCAAAGACCTCCTCAACCACGCCTTCTTTGCAGAGGATACGGGTGTCAGAGTGGAGCTCGCGGAGGAGGATGATGGGAAAAAGTCATCGATTGCGCTGCGGCTGTGGGTTGAGGACCCCAAGAAGCTGAAGGGGAAATACAAGGACAGTGGGGCGATAGAGTTCACCTTTGACCTAGAAAAAGAAGTCCCCGAGGACGTTGCACAGGAAATGGTGAGAATGGACATTGTGAAATGTCCACCAGTTGTCATTTGATCTTTGTTTTAGTTCTTGTCCAGGAAAACTTTTACCATTATTATATGCAATTATATGCAAATGCATATGACTTCAACAGAGAAAGATCTTTAGCTCTTGAAATTGTAGTGTTTTCAGTGATAATATGTCAACATTTGTGTTTTCACAGTAAAATCTCATCCAATAGCATTCATCCTTATGTAGCTGGCATCACTAGATTGTCTCATCTGTTTTCAGGCATTAAAGACAGATTAACGTTGGCATATGGATGACTCATTAAAAGCACACACAGTCAACTGGTGTATTCTGTGGAAGTGGGTCGTTGATTGGGTGTTATGTAATGTAATGTGAATATCACCAGTGGTCTTATGACAGCAGGGAATAAAAGCTTCAGGGGTCTGTGGAGGATCAATTTTTTACCAGCCCACTGGGGCGTCTGACCTTTTATTCATAATGAGACACTTTGGTGCGGATGTATTTCAAACAAAAGAGCTTAGAAGCGTAGAGAACATAATCTCATCATCGATGACAAGCCCAGGAGATGATACAGTGTTCTGTTGTGCACATGGGCATGAGTCTGGTCCTGTGCCAGTAGTTCCTGAAAAGAGAATCACCGTAGCCACAATCATTTCTAGTTCCTGAAAGGAGAATCACCATAGTTCCATTCATTTCTAGTTCCTGAAAGGAGAATCACCATAGTTCCATTCATTTCTAGTTCCTGAAAGGAGAATCACCATAGTTCCATTCATTTCTAATTCTACCAGAGAGACTCAAGAGACAGAAATGTAATGAATTAATTTAATCCTGAATAGGATATACGGAACAATAGAAAGAAACATGAGATGAAGAACAATCTGAATATTTAAGCAGTCTTTGGCTTAGGTCCCCATCACCATAGCCCCATTCTAGTTCCTGAAAGGATAATCACCATTGCCCCATTCATTCCTAGTCGCATGAATTTTAGACTCAAGAAAACAGATAATCCTCCCTGCTGTTTAAAGAAGATATTGACGTACCACTGTGGCCAACTTGTGAGTCGAGATATGTCGTTAGTAACTGCAATTAGTTGAATAAAAGCATAGATGGATCAGGGTGGAGACGGAGTAGTTTGTGACCTTCCCCATCCTGTGGCAGGTGGAATCGGGCTTCTTCCTGGACAGTGACGTGAAGGTGGTGGGGAAGTCCATCCGCGACCGCGTGGCCCTGATCAAGTGGAGACGTGAGCGGATCATCTCGGTGGCAGCCACTGCTGAGGAGGAGTCCGGGGAGAAGGGAGCGGAGGGAGCAGCCAGCCTGCTGCAGGTGCCTGGGGCCAGCCCGGCACAGACCGCCCCCTCGACAGCTCCCTCAGACACGGACGAGACCGTGTCAGAGCAGGACCCGGCCTCTGCTACCACAGCTACATGTGAGGAGCCAAACCAGCAGCCACGAAACAATGCGTGTGTGTGTGTGTATGTGTGTGTGTGTGTGGGTGTGTGTGAGGGAATGGATGTGTGTGTGAAAGAGAAAGTGAGTGTGTGTGTGAGTGTGAGTTAAGTAAGCTGCCAAACCAGCAGCCATGAAAGGAAGTGTGTGTGTCATGAACATCTGAATCCACTGATAATTGTGTAAATGGTTAATAAAATGACACATATTAAAATTCTTACATATAACAAAATAAGGCCCTATATTTCTGAATCTATCCCTCAAACTGAAAATATTGCTATACATATTGTATATATATACCTAAGTACTGATGTATACAAGTCCAAACAGTAATATGAGAGTGAGACTGATCGAGAGCAGAACTCAGCATGTTCCTGTAGAAGATATTTTCATGAGCGTGTACAAAGTCTGGCTGAGAATACTGATCCCTTTTGGGCTACCAGTGCAGGTCCTGTGTAGTATTGTGACTGCAAATACCACCTCTCCAGCAGATACAGCAGCTGCTCTCCTCCCCTGTCGCCACAGTGCACTCACCATAGAGGATTTTGACCTTTCCAATATGGCACCAATACATACCACTGTAGCGGATTTTGACCTTTCCAATATGGCACCCATACGTACCACTATAGCGGATTTTGACCTTGGCACCCATAAGTACCACCTCAGAATCACCGCAGAAGTCAAAATTCGCTGAATGTTGTCTTTTGATTATACCTTCAACATTTCACATCCAAACACTGTCACAGTTCACACTGCACTCACTTGGGTGCCCAGCCATACATCCTCCAACTAAAGCCAATAGGACAAATGGATCTAACCTGGAGATATATGACAGGATAGGTCATATACTCTCACCTGCAGTTCCAACCATTTTGTCCTTTATCTTGTCTTTAATGTACAATGTCCCCTGTGTTTGAAATGTCTGTCTGTATGTACTGTTTAACATCCATAACCTTTTAATTGTACAGTGTCATTGGGTGACTTGAAAGGCCCTGATAAATAAAATTATTATTATTATTATTATATTATTATTATTATTATTATTATTGTCCGTATTCAGTGTGACAGTGCAGAATGCAGTGCAGAATGGTGCTTGTTTTTTTATTGTTTGTTTGTGTTTTTTGTTGGTTTGTTGATGTCCTCTTCCTTCTCTTGTTACCTAGCTGACAGTGGTGTTGGGTCTGCAGTCATCTCAGATGTGTTGAGCCACCAGCACAGTATCCCCTATCATTCTCTCCCGGAGCCCATCGCCACTACCCAGAGGGCGTATGGGGCCCCCATGCAGCCAGGGACCTACCAGCAGCAGACTGCTCAACCACTACAAGGGATCCAACAGCAGCACACCACACAGCTGCACCAGGGGGCCCAACAGGAGCCCATGATGCAGCTGCACCCAGGGGCCCAACAGCAGCAGACCACACAGCTGCAACAGGGGGCCCAACAACAACAACAACAACAACAGCCTACTGCACAGCTCAATCAGGGGGTCTACCAGCAAGCCGCTGCACAACTGCACCAGGGGGCCTACCAGCAACCTTCTCTGCAGTTGCATCAGGGGACCTATCAGCAGTCTCCTCCAGTAAGGCTGTTTAGCATATTCCTCCATTTTCCTTCTCATTATTCATTCTGTCATTCTCTCCTCCTTTTATGTTTGGGCATCATTTGTGAAACTAATTTGAAAGAACCCTTCATCCAATTTTATTTTGAAATAATCCTTCTCTCCTACATAACGTGACGCAAACAGAGGCACTCAAGTGTTCCTTGTCAGATCAAGGAGTACCTGTCGTTGTATCAGTGGGCAGAGGGGCACGACCACAGTGCCAGACGTGGCAGCACCTCCATCATTGACGTGCTGAGGAGCAGCATGCAGCTGTGTCCTCCTCGGAGTCCTCGGTGCTCCTGCCGCTTCATGGGAGAGCTCTCGGCCCCTCCCCCCGGTGTGGGAGTGCTCCCAGGCCCGCCCCAGTCTGACCCTTCCCACAACGCCCCCAGTCTGCAGCCTCAGTCTAGCTCATCAGCCTCGGCCCAGCTTCCGTACCGCCCTGCCGGTCCAGCCGGCCAGACTCGCGGCGGCAGCGCAGCACCTTGTCCTCACAGGCCGGCAGAGCCTCCCGCTCACTTCTGCCCCAGCTGCCTGGCCCTGCTGCTGGCGCCCGTCGTGGACGGCACTCTCCGCAGCCGCCGCCCGTCGCATTTAGGTCTCCTCTCACCCGTCCCTCAGTTGTCCCCGAACGGCACCCACTTGGTCCCCCCTGCGGCCGCTCCCCCCCCCCACCACCACCACCACCACCAGCAGTACCGCATGGCTGCGCGCAGCTGCCCGGTCTCCCCCAGGACTCCCCTCTCCCCTCAGAGCCCACCCCTGCCCTCCTCCCCTACCTCCCCGCTGCCCCGCGCGGCTCTCCCGAGCTCCAGGAGCCTGAGCGACTGCTCGGACCTCTCCCTGCTGCACCAGCAGCTGCAGCACATCATCCAGCGCCGTACCAGCTCCCCCATGCTGCCCCGTCAAGGGCTGGCAGGGCTGCTGGGCTTGCAGATGAGCTCCGCCGACAGCCCTATCTACTCCAGGGCTACTCCAGGGCCCCAGGGCTCCTCCGACGGCCCCGTCTACTCGCTGCCCGTGCCTCAGGGGCACGTCACGCCACGGCAGCCGTCACCTTTGCCCAGCCCTCCTTCGCCACCTAGAGGCCAGGGCATGTCAGGGCACCTGGTAAGGTTGTTGGTACTAGGAGGGGTACTGTTTGTAAAGCTGCCAACGTCCCCTAGATACTGCTGTATCCTCCTGTAGACACCTTAGCCTGAACCTGAGCCAGAGCAGTTCAACTCGCCTCCCTCCAAACTCCAACTTGCCTCCCTCCAAACTCACTTGTTTCTGCACCCCTGTCATTTGTACCTCAACAAGAGTCCTACTCTCCAGGATCAACTGCACCCTCTCTGCTTTGCCATCATGTCTAGACGCCGTAGGGCTTTGTCCATAAATGGAGAGGCTGAAGAGTATGAAAGGAATGTCTGCCTTTTGTGATGCTGAATGATGATGACAGGCGTGTAAGCATGACTCCCACGTAGATGCTGGCCTTCGAACAATATTATCCGCTCTCAGAATTACCTTCCTGTTTGATGTCCGTTTTAGACCCGAGTTTGCAGATAAATATTCCTTTAATGTTCCATTTGTAGTTCCTCTTCTGCTTCTAGTGTCAGAATGGCTGCTTGGCCTCCATTGATGTCTGCTTACTGTTGAATGAATGCTATCACATGTCTTTAAACTTCGTTAGATCTCGACTCCTCCTTTAAATCAATGTGGATCCCAAGTACAGAACATAAGTCCTGGTCTTGTTTTTTCCAGGCATAATGTAATGACTAATTAGGGTTTTACATTTTATTTTAGTTATCTTTTTCTAATGTTCTAATAGCTATTTTAAACTATTTAACCACACGTTTTGTCCAGGAGAAACAGTGTTTTATTTTTTGATTGATAAAATGACTTCCTCACACTTCCTCATCATTAATATAGCCTTGTGGATTAGCATTGGAAAATCAGCAGTGCTTCTGTGGTCTTCTGTGTGTGTGGCCTTGCGTGTCTGTGTGGCTAAGTTGTCTGATGTCTTTCCCAGCCGAGCGTCGCCTTGGCTTCCTCTGTTTCGGCCGCTCCGGTCCTGAGCATGCCGCACGGCCAGCAGAGTGTCCCCAGCTTCCCGCCTCCCTCTCAACCAGCACAACTAGTGCAGCTGAGCCAGCAGCCACCGCCGCAGCAGCTACCACAGGAGGTGAGTCACCGTGGTGATGCACAGGAAGCTTAGCTCTTCCATAACACTCTCAGCCCCCTTTTGGCCCGCTAATAGTGCGTGTGCATGATTGTGTATTTATAACTGTGTGTGTGTGTGTGTGTGAGAGAGAGAGAGAGAGAGAGAGAGAGAGAGAGAAGGATAGAGCAAGGGAAAAAATCAGCTAGAGACTGTCTTTGTGTGATAGAGTTGATATGTGGTTTAATTTAGGCTGATTTCTTCCCTGTGTTTTTGATTTTTTATTTCTCTCAGTTCCATCTCTATCTCCACCCTGCCGTTTTCCAGGCCCAGGTAGACCCACCGCCTCAGACTAATCCAAACACTGAAAGCAATGTCTTAACTGGGCAGCCCCATGTCCTAGTCTTGTCTGAGGCAGCTGAAATGCATGCAGTCAGCCTAATGCTCAGTCCTTCTGTTTTGTCTGATCAAGTGGTACCAAATCCAAATCCAAAAGCCAAACCCCACATGTAGCAGCATCTATTAATCCCTGGCTGTATGGGAGACTCCGTCTGCTCAGAGGAGTCATTATTCTCAGATTATTTTTCAAGAGTCTCATGTCCACAACCATGTACAGGGTGATGTGCTGTATGTGTTACGAATGACCTCTCTCTTCCTCTCACTCTCTTCTGGTCTCCCTCCCTCTCTCTCTCTCTATCTCTCTCTTTCTATCTATCTTTCTCTCTGCCCGCCCCCTCTCTGACTCTCTCTCTGTCTCTCTCTCTCTCTATCTGACTCTCACTGCCCCCCTCTCTCACTCTCTCTCTGTCTCTCTCTCTCTCTTCGTTAGCCATTTTCTACTGCTCCACCTCTATCGCAGGCTGGCTCAGATGGACACCCCTTTCCTACACTGCTGCTCCAGACGTCCACCACCATGCCGGGCACCATCCAGTCCCTGCCCCCACAGCAGCCAGCCCACGCCACGCCCCTTCTCCAGCCCCTGCAGATCACCACGCAGGTCTGTGTGGAGGCTTTACTCTAATCCCCCTCCTCTCTCTCCTCTATCTCTGTGTCTCTCTCTCCCACATACACTCTAATATGCTAATATGTACTGTATGTCAACTGTATGTTTGTATACTTACAGTACCTATATGTTTGTATATATGTTACCGATACTTACAGTACCTATATGTTTGTATATATGTTACCGATATCTATGTATGTATGTATGTATGTATGTATGTATGTATGTATGCATGTTACCTATATCTATGTATGTATGTTACCGATACCGATACATGTGTATGTATATATGTACAGTATCTGTGTATGGGAATCTCAGGTCTTTTATATCCTCTCCCCCTCAGTTCATATTGATTATTCTGTCCTCTTTCTGCATAGGGTTGTCTGACTTAAATATGATTTACTCGTCTTTGGTTTTTATTATATATTCTTTTTTTTTCCTTTTTCTATCTACCTCCTCAGTTCCCTTCTGCATACTCTGTGCTACCAGCAGGGGGCACACCAGCTGGATGTGAAGCAATGTCTTATTCCCCCGCTCCCCTGTCGTCTGCTTACCCCACCAGTGTTGCCCCCGTGCCCTCTCCCTACTACTCCCCTGCCCCTGCTCACCCCTGCCTCCCCCTGGCGTCCACCCAGTCCGTGCCCTCTGGCCTGGGCACCCCCCAAACCCCCAGCTCCATGCCCCAGCAAATGTTGGCGCCCCCTATTCCTCTCCTGGCCATGGCGGTGTCACCCTCCATGGCCACTACGCACCAGCAACCAGCTTACTCTCCCATTCCCCAACCTGAAGCCCCGCCCATCGTCTACCCCACCCAATCTGCTCCCGTCCCTAGCTTAAAGCCTGCCTCCCTCCCTCAGCAAGAACAAAGTTTGGCTGAGACAGCAGTGCAGGTAAATGTTGCACCAGCACTCCTACCAAACTGCAAACTGCCAACGCATATCTGCTGAGTTTTCACTTATGTATAGGTGTGGCATGACATTTGTGAAAATTCTTTAATACACTTAATTCACGGAGACGCTGCCAATACCAGTTTTTTGTTATATCTTTGAACTCTGTACACCATGGTTCTACAAGCACTAGCATTCCACAACGGTTCACAATATGTATAGTTTCATCTGATGATCATATTGGGCTTTGGCCCATTTCTGGAGTGCCACAGACAGCAGGGCGGGACACAAATGTGATTTGTCATGCTGATGCTGTATATCCCCCACGGCAGTCTAATGCGGCACCTACTCTCCCCTCCCCTCCTCCCCTTCCTCTTCATCATCTTCCTCCTCCTCTTCCCCAGCCGCAGGAGTGCAGCAGCGCCTCGGCCCAGGAGGAGGCTCCTCTCCTGGCTCCCGTCCACGCTGGTGTCCCCACTTCCTTCGTCCAGTCTCTTCCGGTCAGAGCCGATCAGGAGGCCGATCCCTCTACTGCTGTATCCCAGCGCTGCCACCCAGAGAGTCCTGCGCCCACGCCACTGATTGCTGGTGCCCTGGCACCAGGTGCGCCCGAGGGTGCCAATGTTAGCTCTGGGTCTGTGCCCGCCCCAGCGTTGGTCTCCACCCAGCATCCAGCAGAGCTTCTTCAGGAGGTAATGTTAATGTCCACTCAGCAGCAGCCCTGCAGTCCCCCTGTAGCATCATACAGAAACTCTGAGACCCTAACTGTGCCGCCTCACACATAACAGAAGTGTTTTATTGTCCCATTCAGTTGGACAATGTTAAAAATCATATTTTGTACAATACGGCTTATTAGTTATTCTGTAATCAATTGCAACATTCTGTAATCATATTTCACTCTATTTCCTTTTCATACATACATAGTTTTAGCCTAACTATCTAAATGATTTATTGAAATGTCCTCTTTGTACAACCTCTAATGTGCACTCTCTTTCTGACAATATAATATATGCACATATTCTGTACTGCATGTTGCGCTTAATATGGCTAATCATTCCTGGCTTTGGTGTAGGCTCTTGTGTTGTCGTGCTGGCTTGAGTCTGAAACACTTTTTTTTTTTTTTTGTCAGGAGCCGATGCCAGATAGACAGGCGGCCTTCCTCAGCTATGCCTACGACAGGTGGGTAGCCATGCTGGAAAATGATTCATTAATGCGTCTGCCCCTCCTGGCTGGCTCGCCAGCTGTCCACGCTCACAGACATTCCTCTGGTCCAGTGTAACTTGGTAATCCTGTTAGGCCCCTGGCCGACCTCCAATATCTGAGATTGAATATTTTCTGGTGCCGAAGGGATTTACCCCCAAAATGGAGGCTATGCAAAACTATGAAAAATTACCTCTCAAGTATTGTTTTGTGAATTCTTTGTGAAAATATGAAAATGCTGTAAATTCTTATGTAGAGCAAATACAGGATTACTTTTAATCCATTATTATTTCTAATCTGTTATTAACTATCTTAATAAGAAACACAAGGCAAGAAAGTTGTCCAATTGAAATTCAGATAGATACTGGGCATATTTCCTCAGTCTTAGTCAGGATTTAGGCAAACAAAACAAAATTGTACACATGCTGACCTGCTCATGTGAAATCACCATCTCCATGGAATTAGAGATTATAGAGATTTGAACAGCAATGGACCATTACATGGTCTGTTTCTAATGCCATGACATATATTGCCTGGCCATATATTGGGAGGTAGTTCAAACTATTGCAACACATCTAACAAGCTAACACACCTAACATGCACTTATTATGCTCTTCTTTTCTTCCTTCCTTCTACCTCCTCCTTCCTCTACCAATACCTCCATCAACTACACTTTGATTAATACTTAAACTTCTGCACCTCTCATCCTCTGGTAGTGATATTTATTGTGGTAGTATTTATTGTTACTCAAGGTCTCCTTTGCATTGTAGCTTGATTGTTAATTCTTATTCTGTAAGTGCCTTTGGATAAAAGCATCTGCACAATTAATACATGTACTTGTAAATGTGAACCACATATGCAGGGAATTCTTGGCAATTGAGGTCAGTTGTCAAACATGGGCATGACCGCACAATTATTAGTCCATCCGATAAGTCTGTCTGGTTGTTTAAGCTGTTCTCATTCAGAGGATAACCCAGTCTTAGAACAAAATGGCACATCAAACAGTGAAACGGTAGGGCACGCTAAATGGATACATTTAAGAGCTAAAAACGAAATAATATTTGCCCCATTCAATGTCTTCCTTTTATATTTCAAACATTTTCAAATATTTTATTTTGTTGGGATCATTGAAAATATATCAGCATCATTGAACATGAGGTCTACCCTGAATTTCCCAGAATTAAATAAACGCTGACTGAATGATAAAATACATCTTTCTTCAGTGTTGCTTAAATACAAAATTATGTCTGAGTTACCATGAGCTACAGCATCATGTTCTGCACTGACAAGCTTGAAGTTTAGTTGTGGCTTCAGTGAAACAGACCATCTGTAGTGTTATCAGTTGAAACTGACCACAATGTCTGACTGGCCAGTCATAGCTAATTCTCTTTTCTAACTTAACACAATCCTGTGGCATCACAGTGTCAACTCGGACGCGGCGTCAGGCAAAGAGATGAGCGACAGCTATGAAGGCGCCACCATTGGAGGCAAAGGAGATGGGAAACCACGGAAACACCACCGCAAGTCGGCTCGCACTCGCTCCCGCCAGGAGAAGACCAGCAAACCCAAACTGAACATGCTTAATGTGAGCCACACCTCACACACAACACACACCTCTCTCTCTCTCTCTCTCTCTCTCTCTCTCTCTCTCTCTCTCTCTCTCTCTCTCTCTCTCTCTCTCTCTCTCTCTCTCTCTCTCTCTCTCTCTCTCTCTCTCTCTCTCTCTCTCACACACACACACACACACACACACACACACACACACACACACACACACACAGGACAAGGTACCTTATATCGGCTTCTGGAGCCAGAGCAAGAGGTGGAGTGGGGCATCCCAGGTTATCTGGCAACTGCAGGCAAAGACTGTTATCACACACATTTTAATAAAATAAAAGGACATTACAGAGTAATAACTATATTTCTGATATGTTATTTTTACTCATTACTTTAGTACTAATAGTAGTAATAGTGGCATGCGGTATTTAAAAGGGAATGGGTGTGTTCACATGTGGTTTCTTCATACAGTAGTTCATATTCCTGATGCTAAGAACAGTGGCTTTATTGCGTTGGTCTTGCCCACAGGTTTGTGATACCGGTGACAAGATGGTGGAATGTCAGCTGGAGACTCATAACCATAAAATGGTGACCTTCAAGTTTGATCTAGACGGGGATGCTCCCGAGGAGATAGCTACATACATGGTAAAGCATCTTCCCACGCAAAATGAAGACAAGATAAATATTAAGCAATCCCAAACTGTTAATGCTGGTCAAGCTCAAGCATGCAGTTACAAATGTGGTATTATATAGAAAATCTGAGCAGCACAGCTCCATTTATGGGACAAAATTATATCACAATTAATGTGGCGAGTGTGGTGTAATGACCGTGTTTGACCTGCAGGTGGACAATGGCTTTATCCTGCCCATTGAGAAGGAGGTGTTTATTGACCAGTTGAAGGACATTGTGGACAAGGCTGAGGACATGCTGAGTGAGGACACGGAGGGGGAGCGGGTGTCCAGCAGGGGGAGCAGTCCTCAGCAGAGCCACAGCGGCAGCCTGACCGGGGGCGAGGTGAGGCAGGGAGCACACACATACACACCTATATGCACAACACACACACACTCACACTCACACACACAGCCTGCATATGCATACACACGCACACACACGCTCACACAAACACACACACACATACACACCTATACGCACATAACACACACACACACACACACACACACATACACTCACACATATGCCTGCATATGCACACACACGCACAAACACACATACACACACACATGTTCGCATATGTGCACACACGCACACGCACACACACACACACACACGCACACATGCACAAACACAGATACGCACACACACACATACACGTGCACAATGCACATGCACCCATACACACACACATGCATGCACCTGTTCACATTATTTCCACACCTGTCAGCATCCTCCCCTCTCTCTCATTCCCACTCCAGCTCTTTCTCTCTCTCCCCATGTCATGCTGTGGACCTGCTCCTGTGTTGTGTTTAGTTCTCTCTGTGCTGTTCTGTTTTTCATCAGGGTCTGAGTGGTTCTTCTGGAGTACCCCAGCCGGTCTATCAGCAGAATGGTCAGTGAATGGTATTCTGCGTCAGACGTACTTCACCCTTTCTGATCATGGGTACAGGGACTGTATTTCAAAGAAGCTGCAACATTTTCTTTTAAACCACATGTATATTTTTTATTTGACATATGTATTGTTGTGTTAAAGCCAACAAATGTGGTGTTACATTCCAGAATGTATTCCAATGGAGTTTTTAGACCAAGCCACACATAACCCCCAAGGTCTACAGTTGTTTGCATTACTACAAAGCTGACCTCTTTTACAAGTTTACAATGCCTTGTTATGATGTCCTAGTGACATGGGTCCTAAAGTGCCCCACATAGACAAAACGTGCCCCCTTTTCCTACACAACAATATATGAGAGTCTATTTTCACACAGAAAGACCACACACACAAAAATGTAGATGCACCCCCCAAATAAACTGTTCCATGTCTTGCCTGTTGCCCTCAGTTCTACACACCGGTAAGAGATGGTTCATCATCTGTCCGGTGGAGGAGGTTCCCCTGGGCAGCCGAGACGCCCCATCTGATGGCACAGCGTCCACACACTCCTCACTCACTGGCACTGTGACTGTGAAGCCTGATGGGATGAGTGGCCAGCCAGCAGGGGGCAGTGTGGCCTCATCCACATTCTCTAAAGGTACCACTGACAGCATTAAACATCATCATACAGCACACTCCCCGTTTATTGGCAGCCCATGTAGTTGGGTGAAAAGAGGTATTCATCTTGCCAAATTTATGTTGTTTTCACTATGAACTATGAGCTATTATGTTGTTTTCACTCCATCCTTGTAAGCATATCTAATCAGAGAAAATAAATATTTTTAACAAAAACACATGTGCTATAATTATCTGCAGCCTTAGACAATTTCTCCCAATATAAATGTTGAGGGGGTTGTTTACATGTTTCTATGTGTCATGTCATTTTGTAATCTATCTGCATTGTTTGTGACCTATTTGTTTGTAAAATTTTGTCCTCCCTGCTTTTACTTACTACTGCGTGTTATTCTCTGATGGTGTAAAGCACATTGAATTGCCTTTGTGTATGAAATCCACTATATAAATAAACTTGCCTTGCCTTGCCTACGATGATTATTATTTGTGTCTCTAGACTCTGATGGCTCCACCTCGGCGCCACCCTCAGCAGGCAGTGATGTGACCGGCGTGTGCAGCCCTCTCCCCCATCCTCTGACCGACCCGCTGGCTTTCTCTCTCTCCTCCACGGCCCTGCCAGCCCAGCCTCCGCCCCTGCACTGCCCCCCTGAGGACGGCCTGAGCGGTGCGGCTAGCTCAGCCCAGACGCGCATGGTGCTGGCCCACCCACCGGCCGGGACAGGGCTACGCAACTCCCTGTCTGTGGACGAGAGTCAGCTGAGTGGACGCCTGGCGTCGCTCTCCCCGATCCACGCCGCGCAGCAGGTGGCAGAGATGGCCTGCGCCAGCTCCCTGGTCGAGGAGGTGCCCTGCTGCCCCCTGGCCATGCCCCTCTCTCTGGACGTGAGCATGCCGCCGTCCCTGACCCACTCCGCCCCACCCACGGACCTGAGTTCCGGCCGAGAGGCCGTCCAGATGCAGACGGAGCGGGGGGGTGGCGGTGGCGGTGGCGGCCACGCCTCGGTGGTGATGCAGCAGCCCTTCGCCAGCGTCGGCGGTGCCAAAGCCCCGTCGCTGCCCCAGAGTCCGGCGCTGCCCCAGCCCTCGGCCACAGCGGAGTCGGACGGGGAGGGCGGGCGCGGCCGTGGGGGCTTCGTGGACAGCACCATCAAAACGCTGGACGAGAAGCTGCGGAACCTGCTGTATCAGGAGTACGCGCCCATGTACCCGTCGGGCAGCGCGGCCGAGACGCCCGGCTCGGGCACCGAGTATGTGCAGTCTCCGCCGGGACCCGAGAGCGCCGTGGAGGGGTCGGGGACCAGCACGCCTGGACCTCTGGGCGACGGACGTCTCAGGGCTGGAGAACAGCTGGTAATCACACAGGATTGGGATTGGGGATTGGGATTGACAGATAATCCCAATTGTCAGCTGGGATTGACAAACAATTCCGCCACTCTAGTCTGCCTTCTGATTCTGTTGAAATATCATCTCCATGTCTGACATTTCTAATCTGATTTGTATTCTCACCCTGCACCCTCTTTGCCCTTCCCTGCTCTCAGCCTCAGATTCCCGAGCGGATGGACAGTTTGAGCATTCACAGCGACTCAGGCGTAGGAGGTGAGGAAAGCAGTAAAGCACATTTATGAGTGGCCACCAACACAGACAGTGAACGGAATGCATTATCCACCCCAAATAATCCCAAACTCCTTAACTGATAACTGTCTCTGTCTGCAGTTGCCAGAAGACCTGGGATGCCCCACTCCACCTCTTGCTCTGGGTCCAGAAGCCGATATAAGGTACATTGTCCTGTGTGTGTGTGTGTTTGTGTGTGTGACCGGTGAGTGTGACCTGTGTGAACTGTGCCCCAGAAGCCGATATAAGGTAGTTGTCCTGCATCATGTCATTGTCCTGTGTCATTGCTACAGTAAGTAAATATCTGGTCAGAGGAGAACAGTTCAGGTTTTATGGTGAGGCCAAGAAAGACATTGTCCTGTGTCATTGCAGTAAGTTACTATCTGGTCAGAGGAGAACAGTTCAGGTGGTATTGTGAGGCCAAGACAGACATTGTCCTGTGTCATTGCTACAGTGAGTTAATATCTAGCCAGAGGAGAACAGTTCAGGTGTTATGGTGAGGGTAACAGACAGGACTCTTTATTAGACTTACTGTGACTTGTGAGAGTGGTTTGGTTATGAGTGTGCGTGAACTAGGGCTGGGCCATATCATTTTGTCTATGGTGTGTTGTGATAATCCATCCCCAAGAATACACTAATACAAAGTTTATGTTAATAGTTAACATCAATGAGGACAGTTTCCATGGGCAGGGTGCTGAAATAGGCCTACGTGTTACAGTAGTTAATTAGTTGAGTATGTGTCTGTGACCTGTGTGTGTGTGCTGTGTGTGGTGGTGTGTGTGTGTGTGTGTGTGTGTGTGTGTGCATGGTGGTGAGAGTGTGTGGTGGTGAGTGTGTGTGCTGTGTATGCTTTCTGTGGTGGTATGTGTGTGTGTGTGTGTGTGTGTGTGTGTGTGTGTGTGTGTGTGTGTGTGTGTGTATGGTGGTGAGTGTTTGTGGTGGTGTGTGTGTGTGTGTGTGTGTGTGTGTATGGTGGTGAGTGTGTGTGGTGAGTGTGTGTGTGTGTGTGTGTGTGTGTGTGTATGGTGGTGAGTGTTTGTGGTGGTGTGTGTGTGTGTGTGTGTGTGTGTGTGGTGGTGTGTGACCTGTGTGTGTGTGTGTGTGTGTGTGCTGCAGATGATGGGCGTTCCGCCGGGCGCTCTGTGCGAGAGGAAGCAGCGTAGCTGGAGCAGCGGCGGGGCCGGCGTGTCCGCTGGCGTGGAGGAGTCCCCTTGCTCGCCGTCCGGCGGCGTCCTGACCGTGGGCCGCTTCTCGGTGGTGAGTGCGGAGAACGGGGCCACGCGCCGCAAGCACGGCAGCCACTCGTCCACATCCTCCCGCTACTCGGCGCCACCGGACTTTTGCCTGGAAGCGCCGCCGCCCGCCCTGATCGCCAAGCGTGGCTCACTGCCCCGCGCCATTACCGCTGTGCCCGTGGACATGGCGATGCACCCCCGCTTCATGTCGTCCGACTCGGGGGCAGAGAGCAGCCCCGCCCGCCTGGCTCCGACCACGCCCAGTCGCCACGGCCGCTCCGAGCGGAGGGGAAGTGACCTCATGAAGAGGGCAGTGGCCTTCCTGCGGCGCTCTGGTCGCAGCAGCAGCGTGCAGAGCTCTGATTCGCCCAGCCGGGCAGCCAGCGGTGTGCCTTGCAGTCCCGTCCATCAATCCTCCTACTTCAGCAGTGACAACGACTCCGAAATGGAGGACTCAGACATCAAGAAGGAGCTACAGCGACTACGGGAGAAGTAAGTGACCAATATGCATTTGTTCCCTAATCAGGGAACCCCTAATGCTAGTATGCCTGTCTAGGCTAAATGTTTGTCTATTTATCTATACTGGATAAGTTTGCATGTCTTTATAGAAGGCAAAAAGTTTGTGTACAACACAACACATTGCAATTATATAGCGCTTTTCAAAACACCCGAAGCGCTTCACAGTGAACCACCACCAATGTGTATAACCCACCTGGGATCAGAAGCATCTGTCAGAATCAGTCTGTGTCCTTGGGAGGGGATAATTCATCTGATTCTGCATTTTTGCAAAATTCTGATTCTGAGTGTGCATTGTTTCCAGCCCTTGTCCTGTCTCAGCGTTGTTATTTTTGTGTGCAGGCACATGAAGGAGATCTCAGAGCTGCAGGCGAACCAGCGCGGGGAGATCGAGCTGTTGTACCGGCGCCTGGGCAAGCCACTGCCGCCCACCCTGGGCCTCAGCTCCACACTGCCCCCTGGTGGCCGGCGCCGCCGCGCCAGCAAGCACAAGCTCAAGGCTGGCAAACTCCTCAGCCCTCTGGTCCAGCAGCTGCGAGGCGTGGCCAAAACCAGTGACCCCAGCAAAGCCACAGAGGTCACCAAGAGCAGTGAGTGGGACTGTACTCAATTGATATTAGCATGTCACATTACTGAACTGGATGAACTGAGTAAGGGAGTAATTTAGAGCTTATAATGAATTTGTCCCGTACTGATACGGTGTTTACAGCATTTATATAGCTCTGGTATTTAGAGCTTATAATGAACTTGTCCCATACTTATACAGTGTTTACAGCATTTATATAGCTCTGGTATTTAGAGCTTATAATGAACTTGTTCCATACTGATACGTGTTTACAGCATTTATATAGCTCTGGTATTTAGAGCTTATAATGATCTTGTTCCATACTGATAAGGTGTTTACAGCATTTATATAGCTCTGGTATTTAGAGCTTATAATGATCTTGTTCCATACTGATAAGGTGTTTACAACATTTATATAGTTCTGGTATTTAGAGCTTATAATGAACTTGTTCCATACTGATACGTGTTTACAGCATTTATATAGCTCTGGTATTTAGAGCTTATAATGATCTTGTTCCATACTGATAAGGTGTTTACAACATTTATATAGTTCTGGTATTTAGAGCTTATAATGAACTTGTCCCATACTTATGCGGTGTTGACAGTATTTATATAGCTCTGGTATTTAGAGCTTATAATGAACTTGTTCCATACTGATATGGTGTTTACAGCATTTATATAGCTCTGGTATTTAGAGCTTATAATGATCTTGTTCCATACTGATAAGGTGTTTACAGCATTTATATAGCTCTGGTATTTAGAGCTTATAATGAATTTGTCCCGTACTGATACGGTGTTTACAGCATTTATATAGCTCTGGTATTTAGAGCTTATAATGAACTTGTCCCATACTTATACAGTGTTTACAGCATTTATATAGCTCTGGTATTTAGAGCTTGCTGTATGGGGAGAAGTAGCAGGAAGTCTTACACTTGCAGCTCTGAATGACCTCTACTTGTGCCCTTGTTTGTTGCTGTGGTTCTCTCTGAAGGTGACCATGCCCCTAGTTTGAATGGCTCTCCAGCGAGAGGTCCACTCCTGTATGATGGCAGAGGTCCGGCTGGGACCATGCCGGACTCCGGCTCAGAACCGGTCCAAACCCAGCAGCCCTGCTCACTCAAAGGCTCCCTGTCCTCCGACAACATCTACTCCAGCCTCCAGGGGGAAGCTCCAGCAATGCCCGGCGGGCCAGGTCAAGGTGCGTCTGCCCACCCCCCTGCCCTCAACACACACACACACACACACACACACACACATGTGCCCCCTACCGCCCCACTCTCATCTGCATCTCCCAGCATGCCACTGTCCTACAGTCACACTCTGTCACAGCCCTAGGCTTAATTAGTTTATTACATGGACACATCACATGGCACTACATGTGAAGTAGATGATATGTTCTATTCTGTGAGGAGCTGTTGTAAGGTGGGCTTGTAGTAATCGGCGGGATATGCTGTATTAATCCTCTGCTACATTCAGTAACACAATGCTCTTGTGTTCCGAAACTGCATTCACAAGAATGGCGTTGAATATAGGTAGGTGGTTGTAAGAGTGGTGGTAAGCTAGTGAAGAAATATCATCAGATTTAGATTAGATGTGTGGTTAGTAAACTATCCATGATACTTGTGAGCCAACAATGGGCATCGATTCGCCATGACACTTCAGTATTCAGAAATCCGTTTTTCTATTTCTGGCTGAAGCTGTGTTGTATTAATTTTAATGTGATAGTAGACAGTACAAGGATACAAGGATACAAGGAAGTTTATTGTCACATGCATATAGTTACTGGAAGTAAGAAATGCAGTGAAATTATGTCTGGTGTCAGCCTATTTGTGCATTAATGGGGGGGGGGGAGGTAAAAAGTGCAGTAGAAGAGGGGTTTAGTAGATTAAGTGGCAAGGGCTGCATAAAAAAGGTGGGGGAGGATTGGGATTGGGTGGGGGGCACCAACAAGGAGCACCCAAGAGCAACAGGGGCAAGGAAAAACTCCCTTACCAAGGAAGAAACCTTGGGCAGATCCACGGCTCAAACCCGCGACCTTGCCGTTATCAGCACCAGTGCCTGACGCATCCTAAGCCATGTAACAGTAAACTTTTTGTTTGGTATAGAATATTCACATTTAATGTAGAATCGTCAACATTTTGAAATAAATATAAGTTGAAGCACATTCTAGTTAGCCTGCTGAGACTGCACTAAGTTATTATGTTAACAGAATGGACGGAAGGTGAAAACCGGACAGAAGTAGAGTTTCACGAATAAGGTGGATACTGATTATACTCAGATACTGTATCATCTTCAGTTGCAATCAATGGAAAATTCACAAATATATTTACATACACTTAACCCTGTTCTCCCATACATTGCCCTAACCATTGAAATGGATATATTCACCAGAATGGTAGAATGCATGCTCTGTGTAACATTTGCTTATTAACAATTTTGACACCTTCATTTTCCCATTGTCTAATGTGTGCTGCAAGTGTATTCAAGTACAAATGTTTATAGTTCTTAGTTCTTAGTTACTGCCTTTAGCAGATGTAACATCAACAGTTAAGGTGTCACACATGGCTAATAATACCATATCTTTTGGGGAGACACACAGAAGAGTTGTATTTAATAGGGGTATAAAGGTACACGCATTTGTACCAAACCGTTTAGGTACAGGATGTTGGGTTCAATACAGATGTACTGAATGTACTGAATGCAGTCTCTAACAGTAGAGTTTTTTCCATGTGGACCAAGTTTCAAATTTTCAGCAATATTGTCACTGAATTTTAGGCTAGCAGTACCTACAGGCTTACTGTATAAAAAATTAACCAAACAGTAACATCAACACCAAGGTACCGAATCATGATTTTTGTGTACCGTAACACCCGTAGTATTTAACATGCTGCTCTAATATGCATGGTTTAACATGGAGGGACTTAAACAATGACCCCCACACATCATCGCCGACATGAGTGCAGCGCACTCTACTTTCGACATTCAATTTTTGTTTTCGATACAACCCTGCACATCATCGCCGAACTCTTTCGCAGCTGTCATTTAGATTACGATTCAGTGTCGCTCAATAAAGTGCATCACACCTAGGCGCTGAAACTTTCTGTCACTTACCCACTCACACCAGTGCCGAAATGTTTAACTGACAAGCACTTGACGAACAATGGATTTTATGGCAGGCACGGACAAAAATCCAAAATCGTAATCTATAAAGTGGCTACAAAAAGGTTTGATGGTGGTGCAGGGCTCTATCCAAAACAATGGAATCTAATGTAACAGACCAGCGAAAGCAGAGTGCACCACACTCATGTCGGCGCCTGTGCGGACCTGAGGCCTTCAAATCCATTGTTTATCAAATGTTTGTCAGTTGAAACCATCAGCACTGTTGTGCAGAGGCAGAAAGTGTCGAGACACTCATGTCGACTCAGCGCCTATACGCGGTGCGCTTGAGAATACTGTTGAATGGGGACTCTCTTGCCTTTGGGGCTAGGCCTACTTCCTGTGACTCCCTGATTCCTGCCCGCTGTGATCTCTCTCTCCTGCCGTCGGTCAGTCAGTCACTACTCAGGCTGCAACTCTTGTGTGTTCTCTCTCCTCTCTCCTTCCTGTTTGTGTTGGTCTCTGCAGGCTGGCCCACCTATCCCCAAACACCTGAGAGGGTCACCTATAAAGGCAGTAGCAAACCCCGCGCTAGATTCCTCAGTGGGCCTGTTTCTCTGTCCATCTGTTTGTATCTATTCGTCTCCTCCATTTCTCACTTCTGTTGTGATCCTTCTATTTGATTTGATTTGATTAGTTGATCTTCGTTTCACCTCGGTTTTATTTCTCTGCCTCTTGGATCTCTCCCCTCTTCTCTGTCTCTAAGCCACTGTCTCCCCATCGCTCCTCACTGTCTTCCCTCCTTTTCTCTTTGTCCTGTGACAGGTTTTGTTTGTTTGTTTTTTGTTTCTTTGTTTGTTTGATTGTTTTCAGTTATTTCTTTGTGTTGCAGAGTCTCTCCTTTGCAAACACACACCTACAGTATGCATGAGTATTGCATGGCTCATGGTTGATGTCCAGTATGCCTGCTGCAGATGCACTGCAGTTGTATTTTTTCTAATGTTGTCAGAGTGGGAGTGCTGTTTCTTCTGTTGCACTGTCCACCAATTGAGCTTGACCGCATGGTTGTTTAGATGCATGCGCTCCATGTGTGAAGTAGAGTCACCCCCATTAGAGCCGATGTCGCCTATTAGTTCAGAAGTGCTGTATATTTGTGGATGTTTTTGGTCTTTTGTGATACATGCCAAATTGTACACAATTTAATATAATCAGTCCATAACAGATTAGATGTAACTGCATTTAATTGCATGTGGTTATATTATGTAGAGAATTATTGCTTATTGTGCCTAATCAGTTTTGTGGTACACTTTGCTACAAGCTTGTGAAGCAACATTTGTGTTTATGTGTATTTTGTGAATTTGCACAAGCCTTCATCAAACTGTATTTATCTTTCAGGGTCAACCTTGAAGCGGCTGTGCCTCGGCAAAGAACGTGGTAGTAGTAACTATTCTGTTTGTTCCTCCTGTTCCACTCAGTATCTGTCCACAGTTCTCATCCTTTCCTCTCTTGCTTCATATTTCATTTACTTAACGTGCCTGTCAAATACTGTCAAAATATTTGCTATTCCCCTATCGTTAACATTTCATAACTCCTGGTTTATCATTACATTTGCACTGTAAACAATCTATCTAACAGCTATCCTTACTTAAAATGTTTAGAAAGTATAACTCAGTTTTTGTCTTGTTGATTTTGTTTTTTGAGATTACTTGCCTAAAATGAGTGTAATTTGATGTTGAGGTGGAAAAGTAAACATGATAATTTAAATCAAGTAAAGTATACTTGAATTGCTATGTTTTGCTACACTGTTAGATAGTTAAGCTAACTTCTGTGATGCTACAAATTAGACTTCCTTTCAAACACAACAAGTATGTGATTTAGTTTCATTAAATACCCTGTGTAGTATATGACATGACGCCGACTGTGAGATGCTGTCTGAAGTGCAGACATGTTTTGACAGGGTCCGGTGCGAGCTCAGCGGCCTCCTACCAGCCTCAGACGGCGGGCTCAACCCCTCCGCCACACCAGCCTATAGTGGGTCTCGCCCAGACCAACAACAGCAACAACACGGGTGCTGGCGTGCAGCAGCTGCACTGGCTGGTGGAGGACTGGGCCGGGGAGCTAACGCCCATCGTGGCGACGAGCCCCTCGGACAGTCCCCAGCACCAGGCCACCCCAAGCACGAGCGCCGACTGGCAGGAGAGTCGCGCCAGAGCCCGGGCTCGGGTCAGAGCCAGGAGAGCACTGACCCTAGAGGTGTGTGTGCAGGTGGACAGGCGTCAGACAGAGGGATAGTGGTGCATGTGTAACCTGCATTGTGTTGACCGCACGGCTCAGCCCTGCACTCACCCTGATAGGCCTGGTATAGTCCTGCGTCTGTGTTCCGTGAACGTGACACGTGGCGAAACAGTCCGATCAGTTAGTCTGTCAGTCAGTGTAAGGGAGTGAATATGTGCAAGGCAATAGTTGAAAGGAGTCTGTGATACTCTGAGTCTGTGAAAGTGAGAGTGTGATGTGTGGTGAGTGTGCAGTTGGATGCTGTCTGACTGCAATGTGTGCTTACCATCTGTCCCAGGTGACCTCCACCCCACCAGAGGGTGCTGTGGCTCAGCAGCTGCCGCTCTCCTGGCCCATGATTGACAGCTGTCCGTCAGGCACCGGTCTGGACCCTGCTACGTTGCTTAGCGGAGGCAACGTCATGCCACCCGTAGCGCTTGGAGGACTGCCGACCTCACCCCTCTACCCGGCTCAGTGGGCGGAGCTGACCTCACCGACTGGCACACGGGTCTTCGTCTTCCCTGCCACCTCACCGCCATGGACCGCCCCCACATCTCCTCAGCAGGCCCCCAATCCTAGAACCAGTACTCTCTAGACTCGAACTATATTCAAACTCAAGCAGAGTGTTTTTGGTTTGTACAGTGTAGCCAGAATATCCCAACACCATGCCTACAAGAGCTCTCTTGTATATTTCATGATTTGGAATAGGTCCTAGAACCCAAAGTGTGTTATTTAATCTATTTGAGAATGTAAATATCGGAATACATGTAGACTTGAGCTCTTCCATCATTTTCTGTACATATGCTATGGGCATTATCCAGGTGGCTGTATATAATCGTTTTTGGTCGTTCATTTGTTGGTTTGAAAGACACCATGTGTGTACATAATTTATCCTAGTTAAGACACATTTGTACCTAGCTGAGTGTATGTGTGTGTGCTTGAAGTCTACCACCCAGCCAAGTACTGTAGCTATGTATATAGGTATATATATACGTACAAACTTCTGTACATAAGACCACTTCTCCACACATATGTACACAATGCAGTATACATGATGACTGTATGTATGGGGGCCATTGCTGTGTGTACATTAAGATGCTGTGCATAGATATATGGATATATCTGGATATATCGGTGTGTATAGGGCAGGTTTTAAGGATGAGGGGGTGTAGAATTTAACTGTTGCCACTCTATACATTACAATGGTTAAGAAAGGAGGAGCACAGCTATTAGAAACATCACATCACTGTGAACCCCTCCCCGTCCAGGTCACCTGTGCCAATCGCTTCTGCCTGCAAGCCTTCGTCCTCCTGCACCCGGACCCTTTGCTGTTAACGTCACTGCTTTAAACTAGAACTTGAACCGGAACTTGAACGCCAGCTGTATACTTGAGATGAAATGCTCCCCCTTGTGGGTGTGCCTTGAACTGCCGTTTTCTCTAATCACTCTGGAAGGATGCACACGAAGCACTTAAGTTTGTCGCAGCATGAGTGGCCTTTCTGAGCAGGTTTGCATATGTGATGAATGTGTTTGGTGTAGAGTGCACCTATTAACTTTTTTTGTTTGTTTGTTTTGTTTTTGCTGTGGAAATGCCATTGACTGGAGTGAGAACAGTAGGTCTATGCCATTTGTGGGAGGAAGATTGAACATGAATAGATGGATTAGGTTTTTAGTTTAACCTGAAGTATATCTGAAGTATGTTGTTTGGACACAGTTTCCTTGATGTACTTTTAATCTAGTCACTGTTCATATTAAGAATATGTGGAGAGGCTTAGGCAATATGTGTGATTATCAGAATTGAAAAGGAAGCTTTATACATTTTTAAGGTACCAGATATAACGGGATATGAATCACATTGATAGCAGAATTTTGCTGACAGCATTTCTGGTATAAAAAACACATGGAACCAACATGTAAAGACGATCACGTTGAAATGCAAAAAGAAGGCAATGAGTTCCTTATTTACTGTAGGGGTTGGGTGATAATTCAGTGTGGGTTGTACAGCCAGATGAAGATTAACAGCACACAGAACTCTGCCGTGAAACACAGCCCAACCATATTTTCAACCAAGAAGAGCTCAGAAACCCTGGATTTGGCATTATGCCCCTACACCAGGAAACCAACATTGAAAAGCGGTAAGCTGTGAGTAGATTATATATTTTATTTTTTTTTTCTGGGCCAGGTTGATGATCACCATTGACAGCATTCAAAGGTGTAGTATATATGCAATGATCTCTGTAAAGGGAGTCCCTCGCTCACTTCAGAGACGTGATGTAAGTTGAAAGGAAGGAGAATTAAGCCTCGCAGCTTTTCTGAAGTTTCTTTCCATCTGATCCACCCTCCTCTGAGCACCATAAGCAAGGAATGCACAGCTCCATCCCTGGACATCTTTATGTCACATGTGCAAATTTTAAGTGACCAACAATTACAAAATTAATAAAATTTGGCTTGAGCATATTTCAGAGTTCTCTCTTCTCAGATGACAAATGTAGTAGGCATACTACTGTAAGCCGCTTCAACATCACACACTGGTACAGAATGCTTCTGGATTTGTCAATTATTTTTCACAGCATCTCATCACCACCAGAAAATGCAATGGACACGCACAGGAATGTTTAAGTATTTAAAAGTAAATTAAGGCCTTTTTTGATAAATGTTTACAAACTGATGAAATTATGCAAGGACAGAGAAATGGCTGTTTTATAATGTTTCTTGGAATTTATGGATATTTATCAACATCTCTGAGCAGAGAATTAGAATGCAACACAGGGCATAGGCATTTTTGATATTATGTCAAAATGGTTATTTCTTCACATTCAGTTATATATCTAGGTAACATTTGAACGTTTAACAACAAAAAAAACCTACTGAACGAGTGAAGTGAGTTTCTCCAGTTTGAAGGTACAATAAGTAGGCCTAGCTCCAACTGTTAAGTGGACTTTAACAGAATGTTTTTATCTTTTCTGTAATTAGGCCTATCCCATCAATTTCACCAATTCCATTCAAGTTGTTGTCACTAAAACCTTATCCAGCTGAGAAAACCCTTCAAATCCAAGTCTCTGGCTGCAAGAATCCATCTCAGAGGCTTAGACAAGGCTAGGCCACTACACACATCAAAGGCGGCTTGAAGATGTGGACTGTACTCCTGTAGTTTTTCGTAAAGTCCCTCCTACGAACGTCTTACTGTAAGATTTGCAGGTAGGCCTACTTCTCACTGAGGTCACCAGCAGGACAAACGGAAATTACAACTAATCTTCAAACGTCTTCTTCATTGACACCCCAAAACGTCTGGGTTACAGATGTGGGACTTGATCGCCAGATCAGGTAATCCAATCGAAACTCTACAATCAGGCCAAATGGCTGATGGACACGTCAGCACACGCAGAGCCCGCCCCCAAGGCGAGGCTATAAACCACACTGATGCACATCCATCTTCCTCTTTCGCTGCTGAGCACCTCAGCAGAGACACACTGTGCTTAAGTAGTAATAGATCTGGTCCCTACTCAGAGAAATCGGTGTTACATCTGTAACCCAGATGTTCCCTGCGACCTGTTACTCGATGGGACCGCATCCATACACGCACAGAGCTGTGTCGATGCAGAGGGATCCCTTCATCTAACATGCTGTCATAACACAGTACCAAAGACATAACAGACCCCCGACCACCCGTGCTATAAGGGGGAGGGTGTAACCAGGGATCAAACAAGATATTATCCTGTATATCCTAACATGGGTGGAAATGGCCACATGCGATATACATCAAGGTGCTTATGCAACATCAGAGCTCAGGCCTCAGTGCCACTAGCACCCAAAACTGCTTGTGAGACCAAAGATCCTGACACATCCAGCATGTAGAACCATACAAAAGTATGGACGGAGCTCCACCCAGCTGCTTTACAGATGTCACTCACAGACAGGCCTCTGTGAAGAGCCCACGACGATGACACAACCCTTGTTGAGTGTGCATGTAACCCCTTGTTGAGTGTGCATGTTGAGTGTGCATGTAACCCCTTGTTGAGTGTGCATGTAACCCCTTGTTGAGTGTGCATGTTGAGTGTGCATGTAACCCCTTGTTGAGTGTGCATGTAACCCCTTGTTGAGTGTGCATGTTGAGTGTGCATGTAACCCCTTGTTGAGTGTGCATGTTGAGTGTGCATGTAACCCCTTGTTGAGTGTGCATGTAACCCCTTGTTGAGTGTGCATGTTGAGTGTGCATGTAACCCCTTGTTGAGTGTGCATGTAACCCCTTGTTGAGTGTGCATGTTGAGTGTGCATGTAACCCCTTGTTGAGTGTGCATGTTGAGTGTGCATGTAACCCCTTGTTGAGTGTGCATGTAACCCCACCGGCGGCTCCATATCGAGGCTCTTGTAGGCAATTTCAATGGCCTCTACTATCCAGTGTGCAAGCCTGTCCTTAGATAGAGCTTTACCCTTTGAAGCTGCTCCGTAACACACAAACAGCTGATTACAGCGCCTGAACCCCTTTGCCATCCAAGTAATGGCACAGGGCACGCACTGGACATAACTTATTCATCCTCTATTCCTCTGCCAAAGCGAAAGGCGGCGGCGAGAAACTACACAGTTCAATTAACTGGATTTGAAAGGGAGTCGTGACGACTTTTGGGGTGAAAGTAGCATTAGGGCACAAAACTACTCTTTCACCACCAGCTGAAAAGCGCAGACAGGACGAATGTACTGAAAGAGTGTGTATCTCACCCACCCGCTTTGCAGATGCCAATGCCAGCAACAAAGCAGCCTTAAGCGAGAGCATTTTAATATCTATGGACTGTAGAGGCTCAAAGGGAGGCTCTGACAGTGCACATAACACCACCAACAGGTCCCAGGCTGGAAAGAGAGTGGGGTGGGAAATCCTGATAATTCACACTCCTGCCATAAACCGAGAAGCCTGGGCTCGCACCACTGATGGCAAAATGACACGCGGATATGGCTGCCAGATACACCTTGATAGTGGAGGCAGCCTTCCCCTGTTCAAGTAGATCTTGAAGAAAGGACAAGACTACACTGACCGAGCACTGAAAAGGGTCATGACTCCTTGAAGAACACCACTGTGCAAAAACACGCCACTTCAACGTGTACAAGGAGCGTGTAGACGGGGCCCTAGCGCTTTAGATGGTCTCCACCACAGCATCAGACAGACCCGCCACTGAGAACCTCACCCTTTCAGCTGCCAGGCTGCCAATCTCCACAACGCCAGCCGGGGGTGCCACACCAGGCCGTGCGCAGGTCAGCAGGTCTCGCCGATGAGGGAGTACCCATGGAGTCCCCACTGACAGACTGCGTAAGTCTGAGAACCAGGGCTGGTTGGGCCATATCGGGGCAGCCAGGATGAGAGACTTGTGCTCCTCCCTCACTCTGGCCAGTGTGTGGGGGAGAAGAGCTATTGGAGGGAAGGCATACAGGTGTGCCCTCGGCCATGGGTGGGCCAACGCGTCCACCCCCAGGGGCGGCTCGTCCCCCCCCCCCCCCCCCCCGCCCAGCGAGAACCACATGGGGCACTGTGTGTTCTCCCGCGACGCAAAGAGATCTACATCGGCCTTACATCGGCCGAAGCGAGCCCAGATCTCTTCCACCACCTGAGGATGTAGACGTCAGTGACCTGAAAATGGAGGCGGGACCGTATCCCGCCCTGGTGGTTGATGTAAGCAATTGCCGTGGTGTTGTCCGTTCTGACAAGAACAGTCAGTCAGCTTGAGCGGACGGTGGGTAGTCCTCACTCACTGAATCTGCAAATTCTTCGTAGTCTGACTCATATCCGAAGTGGAAGACGTCTTCCGACTCCGGAGGGAAGCTGCGTGGGAGGATCATGGGGGCACATGGTCGGCCGTGGTGGCTCCGGTGGGTGTAACAGTGGCTAGGGAAGCGGGACGACTCAACTCCATAGCTTCCTCTTGCGAGTGGAGCTCCGGCTCAGCGAGGCGGAGGACGGTGGGTCGGCGTCTGCTGGAGGTACCGTTGCTTTGTCCCAATGACGCAAGTGCTGTTTCAGCGCGGGCCCTTCCGAGGCAGTCGACGCTCAGACGATGCTGGTCGTCCTTGACCCTATAAGGTGGCCGCAGTCCGGGTAGGCGCGGGACATTTTCTTTGTTTTCAAGAAAAAATTATTCACAGGTACTCAGTATTAGTTTTGAGGAACACAAACACAATTGAGTTGGTAGCCTTACGAAAGTGCTTGTAGGAAAAAATATTCCACGAGAGCTTTGTATGGGATGAGCAACGCGAAGCAAGAAAGTATTGGATGCGTCAGTGGCGTTTATAGCCTCGCTTTGGGGGCGGGCTCTGCGTGTGCTGACGCATCCATCAGCCATTCGGCATGATTATAGAGTTTTGATTGGATGACCTGATCTGGCGATCAAGTCCCATCTGTAACCCAGACGTTTTGGGGTGTCAATGAAGAAGACGTTTGAAGATTAGTTGTAATTTCCCTGTATGTCCTGCTGGTGGCCTCAGTGAGAAGTAGGCCTACCTGCAATTGGCGATCAAGTCCCATTGAGTAATAGGTCGCAGTTTCTGCGACAGGGAACACTATTTCGCAGGCAGCACCCACAGTGGTAAAGTAGCAAAGAACAGGCATGACAGATGTAGCCTACTGAGTATAGCCTAAGCCTCATTCATACATCTTGCAACAAATATAAAAATGGTGCAACAATCTAATCTTAAAACTAGATGTACCGCGTGTGTGTGTGTGTCTGCTTGCCTGCATGTTTTCTGTGTGTGTGGGTGTGTTTATGTGTGTAGGCGCACGTGCATGTGTTTGTGCGTGGCTGTGTGTGTGTGTGTGTCCGTGCATGTGAGTCTGTGTGTGCGTGCCTGTGTGTGTGCATGCGTGTGCATGCGTGTGTGCCTGCATGTCAACTGTGTGTGTGTGTGTTATTGTGTCTTTATGAGGGCGTGTGTGTGTTTATGTGTGTGTGGGTGTACGTGTGTGTGAGAGTGTGCGTACCTGTGTGTATGTGTCTCTGTGTGTCTGTGTGTGTGTGTGTGTGTGCATGTGTGTGCATGTATCTTTATGTGTGTGTGTGTGTGTGTGTTCATGAGTGTGTGTGTGCACAATCTGTGCATGCATAGTGTACAGTCACTAAATGTACACATATATTCATTTATTATATGGCCCCCCATGAACGGAATTCCACAAAACTTGGCATGCATTCCGAGGGTTTCATAATGATCCTAAACTTCAAATGTAATGCATTTTGAACCTGTCCGCCTTCAAATGTCATGCAGTTTTGAACCTGTCTGCATAAGATACCTGCAATTACAATGCCTCGTTTTTGCTTTTTCTTTTGGCGCTATACATGAAATGAGTGGATACGGGATGGGTTGACATGGCCCCTGGAGGCCAACATACAAAACTAATTGGTCACCCTAGGCCCTACGGTTCTTGAGATATTCACAAAAAACTGTGTCCAGGCCAGTTGGTGTACAGTCACTAAATGTACATATAAATGAATTTATTATATGGTCCCTATGAACGGAATTCCATGAAACTTGGCATGCATTCAGAGGGTGTAATAATGATCATAAACATCCACGTTTGTGCAGTTTTGAGCATGTCAGCCAGAGATACCTCAATTTCATTTTTAATTAGGTGGCAGTATACACCAAATGAGTGGTTATGGGATGGGTTGACATGGCCCTTTAAGACCAATATACAAAAAAAATTGGTCCTCCTAGGTCTAGGTTTTTGAGATATTCACAGAAAACTGTGTCCGCCCTACTCTCCTTTTGGGGGTTCAGTCCAGCGGGGGAGCGATGGATAAAAAAAAAAAAAATGGTTCCGTGTCATCCTTGTGGGGCTACATGCCCATCAAGTTTTGTGCACCCAGCCTGGTCTTTCAGTGTCCCGAAATTGTTGACACAAAATTACTGAAGAAAATAAAAATCCGGAAGAAAAACTCTGTAAACCGCTGTGCGGCGGTCATAATAATTACTATTATTGTGTGTGGTAGGCTATAGCTTACTGGGGATGCTTACATGCAGATGTCAAAGTTTTTTTTTTTTTCATATTGAAGTCAATGAATGTGTAGATCCGAAGTTTAAACGGTAGCTAATGTCACCTGACATCACCAAATTAGAGGATATTTCAGAACTATTAACGTGGACAGCTCCCTAAAGAGCATCTTAAGAGCAGTGCACGTGCGTTCATGTCATGTTACAAGCATGTTCGGGAAACAGTCAGAAAAAAACAAACTATCTTAAGAAGCATCATAGAAAACTCCATGTATCTATCACATTGTTAACTGAGCCCAGGGCTATTTCAGAGTAGCTGTGTAACTGGTGGTAATGGTGGGGCAACTACAGATTCTGGGGCCCATGTGTCCACCCATCCACCCACCCAACACACACACACACTCACACACACACACACACACACACACACACACACTGATTAGTCGTTATGTGAGGGCTCCCAGTCCCTGTTAAATAATAGTGTGTGCGGGCAACATAGGCAGCTTAGCCTCTTTAAACCTTCCTCTTATAGTAATCCATTCATTGGAATTCAACATTGAAAAAGTTTGGCAAAGAGTCTGCTGATTTATGGTCACTACCCACCCCCAAACAAACAGTTCAATAGTAGCCTGCACAAGGAGATATAAGGAGCCTGGAGCTGGAAGTGGTGTAGTTAGTACTGTATCTCTGTTGAGCACCATGGGTAGATCAGCTGCTATTCTGATCATTTTTGCCAGTTTTTTGCATACCACAGCAGGTCAAAGCCAAAAGGTAAGGACATGATTCATTATTTATCAATTCAGAGACATGTGTGAGGAAATTCAGTTGGCTTAACTTGAATTTTGGGGTCAAATAACTAATGAAATACAGCCAATATGCATATAGGGCACTTGTGTTGCTTGGGAAAGGTGAATGAATGTAAATCCATTGAATCATTTGCATGTAGGCTAATGCCTTATACCTAAATGGCTTAGCCTACATTAAGTTACATTCTTACCTGATTATGATAAGGAATTCCATACGTTCATCAAACAGTTATTGTGTGCACATCCCACCTCTGGCAGGTGCAGGACAAAAGAAAAACTTACTCAATTGAAAAAATATATAATGTCCGCAACACTGCTTTTGACTCCCATATATTTAATGCACAACAGGCAAACGTTGCTTGTTGTTCGTTAAATATATGGGAGTTAAAAGCAGCGTTGCGGACATTATATATTTTTTCAATTGAGTAATTCCATACGGCCATCACTTCCACTTTTTTCGAAGTTTTATTTGTGGAGCTGATTAAGCTCTTCATTTATCCTGATTTGAGTTATCTTTTAGGCTACACCAGCATGTAATACATTTCAGCTACAAAATGACCTTCGGTTTGTTTACAGAAGTTGGTGGAAGGTATATTTGCAACCCACTATTTACCTTGTGTTGAAATAGTGTTTGCCTGCTGATTGCAGGGGTCTGAGAAAAATTGAAACACTGACTGAACAACAGCACAAGAATGCAGTGGGGTGGGACTATATAGAGCCTGGTAGGATTTGGCAGAGAAATAAAACCATGGTGTGATTAAAAACTGATTGCAATGTTTAGAGATGAACTAAAACATGTGAATTAATGCTGATGAATCCTTCTAAGCCACATATTCCATATAAAGTTGAATGTATGACTTTACAAGGACAAGGAGAGACACCTGACTGAAATGAAACATACAGTATGTAGCCTATTAGCCATCATTAAGATTTCATTAAGATTGTGTTCCATGTTCAAGCACATTAAACCCCAACATTTCAGCCTGGGGGAATCCAGACGAACCAGGTACCAGGTAGACGAACCCTTTGAGCTAGTTTGGGGTATGTTTACCAAAGCCCTCTTACGCTCTGATATTCAAAAGGTATATTTACACTTTACCTTTTCAAGGTGCGTTTCAAGGTGTTTAGAACACTGAGCATCATCTCATATTTATCTAGGATCTAGTTACAGGCATTCAGGCTCACTATGAGTAAACACAGTGTCCCAGTCAGTAGCCTTCTTTCTGTCATACAATAATGATGTCAGTTTGTACACTGTGTCTGCGGCTCTGCAGAGGTCAAGTCAAGTCACTTTTATTTATATACTGTAGCACATTTTTTCAGATGAGCAACTGGGATATCTACAGTTTTCACATCAATTCCACTGTGACGAGTCGTTATGCCATCACAGTCATCACCAGCCGTGTGGCCAATCGCCATGACAACTCCACCGAGATCTACTTCCATGTGAAGATCCCTAAAACTGCTTTCATCAGCAAATTCAGAATGTAGGTGTGCTACTATAAACATTGCCAACTAGAACAGAGACATACAGTACATAGTGATACAAATTTGTCATTTTCATAATTATTTTATAATACATAGGCTATTTAATTATGCGTATTTATGTTTTGGTTTCTCTTGTACAATTTTGTTATTTTGATGTTCGTAAGGACAATTGATGGGCAGATTTACGACGGGGTGGTTAAGCAAAAAGAGGAAGCCAAGCGGCAGTACAATGTGGCTGTATCACAAGGCCAAAGCGCTGGACTTGTAAGGTATGAAAAGCCCATGTTCATTTTAACAACAACAACAACAACATGTTACATTTATATAGCGCTTTTCTCAACACTCAAAGCGCTTCACAGGGAAGGGGGGACCTCACTAACCACCACCAATGCGTGGCACCCACCTATTTTAGTCAAATGTTCTCTGTTCTATATGTCTGAAATCTTTGTAGTTTTGTGGTAACACATACCCTTGTATTAAGCCTAATTTATTACATAACACATTATTTGAAAGGTTGTGAAAAGTTACATCAACATGACACTTGCTAAGAATATGAAGAAGCCTTCATGAATGTTTATGACTGTCATCATAGTGTCAAGTGTTGTTTCGTTTTTTAATGTCATTTTTAATTATGGCATAAAATGTGTTTTCAAACAATCTGCCCAAATACAATTTGTGTAAAGATTCTGGAATGACAAAAAGTGGACTATAGTGGATAAAGCCTCCTAAGAACTTACAAACTTGATTTTGCAATGTAGTTAAGCTCCTGCCTTAAGATAGTGAATATAAATATCAAAACTGCTATGTAAAATCCAAAAATGTTCTAAAGAGCAGACACCAGGCCCTTCCTCCACAGGCTTATCACAGGGAAATGTTCTGCAGTTATGTAATGCCATCAGTATATGATCATCATTTATCAGTAGATGAAATAATAACCGTTGCCATGACAAAAATGTTCTTGAATGTTCTTAAAAATGTTTAGTTTGATGGTTTATTATGTTGAGCATATGTGTATAGTTATCCATGGTATTATTATGTTTGTGTGAATTTGAAGTTGCCACTGTACTGTCACTGTCATCCTCAGTGCTGTAGGCAGAACTTTGGAGGACTTCAAAACATCTGTGACTGTCGCCGCTCACAAGAAGGTGACCTTTGAACTCACCTATGAGGAACTGCTGCAGCGTCGTCTTGGCAAATACGAGCTGCTGATCAATGCCCAGCCTGGCCAACCTGTTAAGGACTTCAAGGTGAAAAAGAAAGAGAGAGAGAGAGATCAAAAATGTGTCATGTTCAAATGTTAATGCATGGTATAGTGTAAAATGGACACGCACAATTTGAATAGTCTTTTATTCTATTTCAGATTGATGTTAGTGTGTATGAAAAGCCTGGAATAAACTCCCTAGAGGTGGAAGGTTCTTTGGCTTCGAAAGACCTGGCCAATGCCATTAAGAAAACACATGCAGATAAAGAGGTAATATGCAGAATAACGTCCTTCACAAAGTCAAAACATTTGCATTTGCGTTGAAATCCTGTTACATTTGAAACAAACATTTGTATATACTGGTTCACAGAGGACCTCTCCTTTGCCATGGAACAAAACTGTACTACTTGTATGTTAGTATGATGAGAGTCAAGAAAATAAGGTAACACTTTACTTGACGGGTGAGTTCTTAACACATTCATAGCAGCTGTCATGAACTGCACATAAAGCATTCATGACTGTTTCATGAGACATGACTCAACATTCATACCAAACCTTTCATGAATGTGGAAGACAGAACGACGACAACTTGTCAAAATAAAAGTCCATCAAACGCAAAGCAGCATTGATGTTTTTGTTCCAAACCTCTTACCTGACCATGTCACATCTGAGTCAATGGGCTAGTCCAGTGCCAAAAAGACAGAACATGGTCAAGCAAATAATTTTTGTTTCATAAAAATGTATTTGTTTTATGATGTAACCTTTGCAGATAATTTATCATCTTTTGCTACTGGGAATATCCAAACATTCCAGGTTACACAAATACAAGTCAGCTGAATGTAGGCTAGTTTACCTTCCAGTGTTAAACTCAGTGATTACAAACTTGTATAGTAAAGTGACATTTGATGTAGACTTCATAAGATATTCATGAAATATTTACAAAAACGGCAATGCTGCTTTGCGATTGATGGACTTTTTTTTTGACAAGTTGTCATCGTTCTGTCTTCCACATTCATGAAAGGATTGGTATGAATGTTGAGTCATGTCTCATGAAACAGTCATGAATGCTTTATGTGCAGTTTATGACAGCTGCTATGAATGTGTTATGAACTCACCCGTCAAGTAAAGTGTTACCGAATAAGAACACTATAATCATATTGACTGCCATTTTTGTTAATGGTTGCAATTGGATAGCTACTTTTGAGTCTGATGAGGACTTTTCTCATTTTATCTGATAATTTAAAAATCCCACCCTATATTTTATTTGGCACAATGACATCACTCTTCTGATACCACTGAATGCACAAGTCTCCTAGCAATGTGTCTTGGATACAAAACATAACACCTGTGGATGTACACCATAACACCAGTGCATGTCAATTTTAACTTTTCTGTTGTAGGCATGGGTAAATTTCTACCCCACACAGCAACAACAGATGACATGTGAGGGCTGTGGAGAGAATGGATTCAACGGTGAACTTAAAATTATCTATGATGTTGAGAGGCCACAATCTCAGGGAGATATAATGGTATGTGACATGTATGTCAAGCTGATATAATTCCATTATACTGTTGTAGATATTACATTTTATTTCAGTCATAGCAAGATGTCATTTCACCAATAGTGACATGTTGTGTTCTCACTGTCTGTGTGTATCCTGAAGGAGCATGGTGGGTTTTTTGTCCATTATTTTGCCCCTTCTGGTCTTCCTCGCATTCCAAAAAATGTGGTCTTCATTATTGATCAAAGTGGCTCCATGCATGGCAAGAAAATCCAGCAGGTATGTGTTCTACCTGAGACTGTCACTGTCTCTTTTTCAACTAACTAACAATACAGGTAAGCTGGATATGTTTTTGTTGACTGCTTTTGGTTGCAAAAAATTGAATAAATGGCTCCTGAAAAAGTAAAACATACAATGACCAGGGTAACAGAAAAACAGAGGAACTCTGTACAGCATTCAAATGTTATATTTACAACTCTTGGATGTTATTACAGACTCGATCAGCTTTACTGAGGATTTTGGAGGATCTGGGTGAGGATGATCATTTTGGCCTGATCTGTTTTGATGATAGAATATCACCATGGAAACGTGAACTCCTCAGAGCAACCCAACAGAACCTGGAAAATGCGAAAGCATTTGTTAGATCAATACAAAATAGAGGAAGTAAGATGGATTCCAACAGGCCACAAAACACTGCTGAGTCCTTTTCAAAATGTTAAGACTGTGTACAGGGCATAATCCTACATGCCTAAAAGAGATACCTATTCAATCCTCTGCAGGTACAGACATAAATGCCGCTGTATTGAAAGGTGTGGAAATGATCAAAAGATATCACAAAGAAGGCTCAGCTTCCGTCCTTATACTGCTGACTGATGGAGATCCCACCTCAGGTCTCAACACACACACACACACACACACGCACACGCGCACATGCACACACATTATAATTAACAGTCAGTAAGTCAGATATTTTTGATCTGCTTTATCTTCTCTAAATCCCTTATGATTCTCCTTTAATCATAACTGAAATCTGAATTGAAGTCTTGAGATCTATATTTTGAGATGATAATGGAAATACTCATTATAATCAAATAGACCCTAGATTCTTGTTGGACTGGATTTTCCCTCTGAATGAAGAGTTCAGATTCAAAACCCTCTAAATCTGTCTGACCACTTTCTTTTAAATGAGCATTTATTATCAGGCTATTATCAGGTGTTTGCCTACATATCGATATACAGTATCAGGCCAGGAAGAGAGTGGTATTTAACAGGTTCTGAGGCAAAATTATTTGATTAACGTATACTATGTGTGGAGAGCATTCACTCACCATCCTTATCTCATTTTTGACGGAGGGTTTTGCATCTGAACTCTTCAAATCTACTCACTGTTTTAAGGTAAACAGATTGTGCTTGGTACATCTTATGTTGATGATGTATTGTTGTCATGGAAGGTGTGACCGACCTGAGTAGAATCCAATCTAACGTGAGAGAGGCCATTGGGAAGAAGTTCCCTCTGTACTGCCTTGGATTTGGTTTTGATGTGAACTTTGAGTTCCTGCAGAAGATGGCCCGGGAGAACAGTGGTCTGGCACGCAGGATCTACGAGGACTCAGACGCAGCTCTACAGCTCAAGGTACAGATGACTCTCACCACAAATGAAGGCTGACCACTAAATATATAGGGGATCTACAGTATGGGTCAGTCTTGAGCCAAGGAAGGGAACTTGGTTTTTAGTCCTGCTAACTGCAGTATATTAAACTACATGCAGTTAAATATGAAACATTAGTGTGTAAAGATAGCAAACACCTAACAGCAGGCTACAGATGGACAGAAGGTCATGCTAGTCTTTGCCGTGTTTCTTGGTGTTTTATGCCCCCAATGTTATCTTCAAGGCAGCGCTGCCTGGAAGGCACTATGGTTAGGCGTGGGTTAAGGTTAGGGTTAGGGTTGGGGTTAGGTGCCTTTAAGTCAGCAGTGGCAGTGCTGCCTGGAAGATGACGTTGGGGGCATAAAACACCATCGAGTGTTTGCCGTTTGGAATCAAACTTCTCTTATTATACATGGACAGTCTCCCTTTCAGTGATGTTTTTTTTTAAACTTCAGTTTCTTGAAACTGTAGCTGGTTTTAGAAACTGATTCAGAACTATAATTCCTCATTGTATTATGTGGTAGTCTTTGTAGATTGCCACTATGTTGGTGAGTGAGAACTGAATATAGGCCTATACAGCTTGCTAAAAGATCTGTGAAACCATGTGAAACTACGGCAGAAACAAATAGAAACAAATTCAGTGTACACATACTCCAGGTTTTCCTGTATGAGATAAATATATAATATAATAACACAATATTCTGCATGTTATGCAATTCCAGTTTGTATCTCAGGCCGTAATGATACATCTTTTTACCACTATCCTGATTCCTGAACAGGGTTTTTATGAAGAAGTTGCCATTCCTCTCTTAACCAGTGTAGAGATGAACTACACGGGTGCTACAAACCTGACCCAAACCACCTTCAGTTATTATTACAATGGCTCGGAGATTGTAGTCGCTGGAAAAATCCTTAACAATAACATAGATGACTTCAGTACAGAAGAAATAATCTGCGAAATCATAGCAACATCGGTAAGACTTCTATTTTCTAGGTTTCTCATCACAGTTAATGTTTCTAAATATCCTCATACTTCCCGAGAAGAACAATGCAAATGTCTCAATGGCAGAAAAACAGCAAGGTGAAGTACAGTGATATCAAGGCCTCTAAAGATGACAAACTGCCTGCAGTGATGAGTGGGTTTGAGAACTTCCTCCAGAGACTATGGGCCTGCCTCACCGTGAAACAGCTTCTGGAGAAGGAGTAAGTGGACTGTACTGTGAAATACTGTACATGTGGTCTGCTAAATGAATAAATATCTGCTGTGTGAGAAGCTGAACTCCTGCTGTACGTGTTTTAGGTTGATACTGACCGGCGAGGAGAAGGAGGCAGTGAAGAAGGAGGCCCTTGATCTCTCTCTCAAGTACAGTTTTGTGACCCCACTCACCTCTATGGTGGTCACCAAACCCGAGGGCGAGGACTCTCAGGTGGCCAACAAACCCAAAGAAGGAGAGAAGCCTCCTCCTCAATTTCCATTCATAATGGGACCACCTGGACCACCTGGACCACCTAGACATCCTGGACTTCCTGGAATTCCTGTTAGTGCTGGAACTGGTTTTCGAGGTGCTGCTGGAGGTGAGTTTCAGTCTGGAATATTCATTTCTCTGTGGATGGGAAAAATCTAGAAACATTTTTCCAAAAACAACATTTGTGCTGAATGACACTTTATTATGTGCATTAAAGACATCAATTATTTATTTTATTCAAAACCTGTGAATGTAGGGATTGGCAACTATTTATAAAGATAGAAAAGGAAAGAAAGTTGTAATAGACGTACAAAAATAGTGTGTGTGTGTGTGTGTGTGTGTTGTGTGTAAGTGCAGTTTGTCAAGTCCATGTAGTGTAGTAGTAGATATGACCTCAGTGATCTAAGCAGGTCATTGTCAGGGTGTGAAATGTCTTTTAAAGGCATCCTTTGCAAGTTTGTACCTTAACAAACAAAAAGCTCACAATATTTATCAGGAATCGAACCCGCGCAAGAATTAAATTTAATCATTGATCTTGCATCTTACCCACTAAACTAACTTATATCTTCAAAAAATGGTTCTAAGATAATTTCTGAGAGATGCAATTTGATCCCATGTCAACTAGTTTCAGGGATACATTTCAACATGCCATGATTCAGTTTTGACATAGCTTTTTGTTTGTTCTCTCTTATTTTCTCAATGATTTGTTCATACATCGACTCATGTGACCAGGATAATGTATTGTACTACAAGGACATATTTGACATTTAAATATGTCATGCATTGTAGGCCTATTTGTACGTCTCCAGTTTATATCAGTGACAAATCTGCAAGCAGCTGGATCTGTCGAAGAAACGTCATCAATTGTGAAACGTAACACCGGCAGTGCCACCGCTAGCTTAACTTAGCATAGTGAATAGAATCTTTTGTCGCCAGGGCCTGTCACTCATGTGTTACGTGATCTCTGCGCCCTTTTACTCATTAATTGCTCTCTATAGCTCATCAGCTATCAGACTAGCTCACATTGAGCAATAGCCAGTTAGTCGTAAGTAAAAGTAGTGATGGTGTATTGCATTTATTCCGAATTTTTCTTTTATGCTGCAGGGGCTTTTTTGATTCCACAGATGGGCAGCAGGGCCTATGATGATCTGAGTGGTTCGTATCTAGGTTCTTATTTAAAGTAATATCTCAATCCATGTTTCCTCATTGTGTATCTTGTATCCTCTTAAAATAAGGTGTGATCAGTTCAGAAGGAAACTGAGACTTAGGTGGTGGCAAAAATGTGCCATCAAATTGTATATATGCAAATATATGTAATATAATATATGCTGTAATATATGCAAACATACAAACTGATCAGTTGATTTGAATTGACCACTTTTAATGGCCTTATTCACTTTTCATTGTAACAGCACCTTTGATGAATTTATTGAACAGACTGATAGATGATTTAATATCAGTACAAGTAGCCTAATGTGTGCTTCTACGTACGCTTCTACTTCTACTCTAATGCTGTGGGCCATATGAATGCAAAGTGCACCCCAAATCACACCCATTCCTCTTGGTTAAATTTGATTACAGAGTAAGCCTATTCATCCCACACATATATCACATGAAACAGCACGACTTGAGCTATCTAACACTGTGAAGATTGAACAGCTATTGAATTTAACAATGTGAAGATTGAACAGCTATTGAATTTATTATGTGCATTAAAGACATCAATTATTTATTTTATTCAAAACCTGTGAATGTAGGGATTGGCAACTATTTATAAAGATAGAAAAGGAAAGAAAGTTGTAATAGACGTACAAAAATAGTGTGTGTGTGTGTGTGTGTGTGTGTGTGTGTGTGTGTGTGTGTGTGTGTGTGTGTGTGTGTGTGTGTGTTGTGTGTAAGTGCAGTTTGTCAAGTCCATGTAGTGTAGTAGTAGATATGACCTCAGTGATCTAAGCAGGTCATTGTCAGGATGTGAAATGTCTTTTAAAGGCATCCTTTGCAAGTTTGTACCTTAACAAACAAAAAGCTCACAATATTTATCAGGAATCGAACCCGCGCAAGAATTAAATTTAATCATTGATCTTACCCACTAAACTAACTTATATCTTCAAAAAAGGGTTCTAAGATAATTTCGGAGAGATGCAATTTGATCCCATGTCAACTAGTTTCAGGGATACATTTCAACATGCCATGATTCAGTTTTGACATAGCTTTTTGTTTGTTCTCTCTTATATTCTCAATGATTTGTTCATACATCGACTCATGTGACCAGGATAATGTATTGTACTACAAGGACATATTTGACATTTAAATATGTCATGCATTGTAGGCCTACTGTATTTGTACGTCTCCAGTTTATATCAGTGACAAATCTGCAAGCAGCTGGATCTGTCGAAGAAACGTCATCAATCGTGAAACTTAACACCGGCAGTGCCACCGCTAGCTTAACTTAGCATAGTGAATAGAATCTTTTGTCGCCAGGGCCTGTCACTCATGTGTTGCGTGATCTCTGCGCCCTTTTACTCATGAATTGCTATCTATAGCTCATCAGCTATCAGACTAGCTCACATTGAGCAATAGCCAGTTAGTCGTAAGTAAAAGTAGTGATGGTGTATTGCATTTATTCCGAATTTTTCTTTTATGCTGCAGGGGCTTTTTTGATTCCACAGATGGGCAGCAGGGCCTATGATGATCTGAGTGGTTCGTATCTAGGTTCTTATTTAAAGTAATATCTCAATCCATGTTTCCTCATTGTGTATCTTGTATCCTCTTAAAATAAGGTGTGATCAGTTCAGAAGGAAACTGAGACTTAGGTGGTGGCAAAAATGTGCCATCAAATTGTATATATGCAAATATATGTAATATAATATATGCTGTAATATATGCAAACATACAAACTGATCAGTTGATTTGAATTGACCACTTTTAATGGCCTTATTCACTTTTCATTGTAACAGCACCTTTGATGAATTTATTGAACAGACTGATAGATGATTTAATATCAGTACAAGTAGCCTAATGTGTGCTTCTACGTACGCTTCTACTTCTACTCTAATGCTGTGGGCCATATGAATGCAAAGTGCACCCCAAATCACACCCATTCCTCTTGGTTAAATTTGATTACAGAGTAAGCCTATTCATCCCACACATATATCACGTAAAACAGCGCGACTTGAGCTATCTAACACTGCTAGTTGCTAATTGCTTTGATAAACAGTTCACAAGGAAATCAACTTTTAATTTACAGCAAATTTTATTTAATTTACTGTCTGCATACCACTCTGCATACATCTCCACAAATCGCTCTAATATAACATGGTATACCCTGGAAATTCCAGAGTTCTCGTGAAAGTACAATTACATTGTCACTCTGGCAATGAGTAATGATGCACATTACTTTTACCCCTTGCATCATGAGGAACCAATCACATCGGTGTATCTGATAGGCGGGCCATGAGGCGAGCTAAACAGATGACGACAGCGCTGCAACTAATCAGTCAGTAAACATTGGTCGTAGTGTTATCCAATTACGTCGAAGTCAGCTGATTTTTAATGAACTTTACTGTTCCTTGTATCAGCACCTTTGTTGAATTTATTAAACAGACTGAAATATGCTTTAAAGTGCTTTCCAATGGTGCTAGTCGCTAGTTGCTGTGATAATCTCAAATCAACTTGACATCAAATTTAATCATATTTACTGTCTGCAGCTCTGCATATATCACCGCACTGATTCTTCTTGCCGCAATACCTCACACACTTCAGTCACCACATGACAAACCATATATCAAACTAAACCAGGAGAACATGTCCATAACATGTTCGTCAGTTTTTGAAATCATCTGATATACACATCTTCATATACAGCTCTCGAAAAAAATAAAAGACCACTGCACATTTTTCTGATGTCATCCTATTCCTACGGTTACTGAGTGACATTCGAATGAGTTGATGGTCATATTCATAATTAAGAGACCACTGCCAATTTTAATATGACCGTCAACTCATTTGAATGTCACTCAGCAACCATAGGATGACATCAGAAAAATTTGCAGTGGTTTCTTAATTTTTCATATATATATATATATATATATATATATATATATATATATATATATATACATGTATGTCTGGAAAAGAAGCTATATATAAATAGAATACATTTTGATCAACATGACATAAGCAATTGATAATGTAGGAAACAGCAGAGAATTGTAATCATTTGCATGGATGTACCAAAGCGTTTGCAACTTGCTCAAAGAAAAGAGAAACTGCTTTTTTGATGTGCACAAGTGATACAATGATGTGAAGATTGAACAGGTAGTTTTGAGAATTTCAATTCTGATTTAAGAAATGTACCAAAGTGACTGAGAAAAACTGTAAGTCAAAACCCTGGCAATGGTTTCCTGAGCCTTTAATCTCTGTCTATACAATGGGCAATGGACTTTTCCACAATATTGTAATATTTTAAGATGCACCTGAATAATGAGCCAGATGAAGGCTCAATTAGAATTAATCAGGCCATTGAGTCATAGTGTGTACATTTCATTTCCCACATGATGGGAAAAACACTAGAACAAAAACAAGGATCCTTACAACAGCATATGACATTTCCGAAGTCGGAATGAAATCATGTGAATCATGTCACAGCAGGCACATTAAATATGGGAGTTTAAAGCAGTGTCGCGGACATTACATTACAAGTGTCATTTGTCCTGCACCTGCCAGAAGGTGGGACATGCACACAATTACTTTGTGACTTTACTTGTGTAGCACTCCTTTTGTCTCCATGAGTCACAGCACGCTCCCATCAACTAGATCGTTAGATGTAAGGTGCCAATCTTAGAGGCTTTAAGTCATTCCAAGTCAGTCTTGTCCCAGAAGTGTCCTATTGGCTCGTCTTTACATGAAAAAAAAAAATGTTTCAATACCCTCTAGAGTGCCACTTCAAACAAGGGCATGTGAATGGCATGTGTCCATCAATCGCATTTTGTGTGCCGATGGCGGCTATTTTCTATACAAATCCTATGAAGTTCAGCGTTCACAGTGCTCAGCGCCCTCGGTGGATAAAAGATTTCGCAGCACTCAGAGCGCAGAAAGTTCAAATCTGTTAAACTTTTAGAACAGTGCTGGGCTCGTCAATGTCACTTCTCTCTTGGTTTTTGGTAACCTAGCAACAAACACTTGACTGGAGTGCTCTGAAAATAAGGTTGAGGGCCTATACGTTTGAAGAACATGTCTTAATGAGTGGGCTTCTAGTGTTGCAAACATAATGCAACACCCTATAAGATGCCCCTTAAAATGGTCTATATTTACTTCCGTTCCCTACGTGTGCCCTTCCATTGGAAAAGGGTGACATTATGGAGTGCACTCTATGCTGGCCCTACATGTATTCCAAAGGGTTTCATTTTAGTAGAGAAATCAGTGGAATGTAGCCCTATAAATTGTACTACATCTGAGAAAGAAGTGCCAACGTAGGTGCTCCTCTAGTGGATAAAATGTGATGCAGTGCCACCAAATACTTTTTCTGTATTTCTGCAAGGGTGCAGATTAGTTAGGCTAATACCTAGCTGACATTTTGATATTATCTCATGTGCACTGTCCATATTTTTGTTTTCATTGGTCACTTCAGGCCAGGGCATTTGGCATTACAACAATATCACAAGCAGTCATGTCACTGCAGACGTTCACCCCTATCTTTCCTTAACGGAAAAGAAAGTGAGGCCAAATTCCAAAATATGGATCCTGATATGTCTAAATAATCATGTAGGAGGACTGATATATGGGGTCCATACCTGTCAACACTCCCGTTTTTCCCGGGTTCTCCCGTATTTCAAGGTCATCTCCCATCTCCCAGCTGGTGTCCCCCTGGACAATATGAATTACAAATGTAAAAGACTTCACCATACCAACAATACGAATTGCAAATGTAAAGGGAGTTGCTAACTGCTCCTGAGACTTCATAGTCACATGGTTTCTATGGTCAGATATGGTCAATTGATCTGATCTGAACTCCATAGAAAACAGTGGGTGAGCTAAAAAAGAGAATGCATGAGAAGACCCAGGAATCTGGATGATCTGGAGAAATTCTGTCAAGAGGAATGGCCTCAAACTACCTTAATTTGTATATTCTCGGGATATCATAGCCTATTAGCAGAAGACTAAGAGCTGTTTTATTCGCAAATGTTGTAGAACAATTTCTTTAGGTATTTATTTCCTCAGAATTAATTTGGTTCTCTTCAAGGTTGGATTTTTCCTTAATGTTTTCATTTTGAGACATAGGGTCTGTTTACATTTGTTTTTAGAGTGTATCATCTTGGGGAATCTGATCACGCTTAGCTTTTACACTGCAAAAAATATGTGATCAAATGCATTTCAGACCACCTTGGCAAGTTGAGCGAATCACAATGTGTCTTCTTGATTGTTTACACTTGTATTCAGAACTGACCACTTGTGATCGGTTCACCCAAGACACATTTTAAAAACAAATGTAAACAAGGTCTAAGATAAATTGCCAAAAGATGAAATTGTAACTGCAGAATAGATTTGTGATTGAAAGACATAGTAACCCTACCGTTTGTACCGGTAGAATGTAGACTTATCCTATGATAGCATGCATTTCATATTACAACACTAAAATCAAAAGTAGAATAAGAAATGTTCTACGCTGCCAAATATTGCTATATAAAGTTATTTGTATTGTATACATATTATATTTAATTGAATATCCTATTCATCTAGTAATGCAGAACTTTTGATGCCACCTACTGTACCTCCATCCCTTGCTTTGCTTTGCTCTCACCAGCATCTCATCCAGATGCTCCTTTGGTCTTTGCTACTTCTACAGCATTATTATTACCAGAAACGACTCCAATACCAGGTACCCAACCAATACAGTTTGTAACCTGTAACACTTTTTGTCACATTCAGCTAAATATTATCTGCTAGCTGTCCATTCTGTAAGTCTTTATATATATCCCTGACTCTGAAAATTGGAAACAAACAAAGTGGAGCAAGCCTGTCCCGGCTAAGACTATAACAAAATTGTTTCAGCCAATCACAGAAAGGGAGGGGTGGGAGTTTGGGGGAATAGAAAGGGCAATTTGGGGAGGGAAGGAGTGAGTTTCCTCTCTGGGGTTTTGTATGGTGTTTGGTTCAAACATCAATGGACATGATTGGACGTCTTCCAGAATAACTTACCGTACCTTTAAGTCTTATTGCCCCCTGTACCTCGCACACTCTCTGTCTCTGTCTCTTTGTCTCTGCGTAGTACGGAAGCCTGTGAGGTTCTTGATGGCTGCCGAGGGCCAGTCTCTGCCGCTCTGCTTTGACCTCCCAGCAGGCCATTCTGTCAAACTGCTGCAGGACTCTGCATCTGGTAGGGCGGCGCCATGTTCAGACTTTTCACCTGTTGATCCTTATCCATGCAGACTTTAAAAAAAAAAAAAAGCTCTACAGATATATTTATGTTTATAATTATTGGTCATTGGCAGTAAAGTCAGCTTGACCTATTTCCCTGACTGTGAAAATGGCTCTGATCCTACCTCACCTGGTTGTTGGGGTGGATATTTGTATCACCTCAGGGCTGTCTATGAATGGTGAGTTGACGTCTAGGGAAGGTAAGGGCTTCCAGAGGGTCATCATTCATGTTGACACCACCGAACATATTGAGTGTGCCACCGATAAAATAACTCTGACGGATGAACGGGGAACTGTCTCTTTCCTGTGGACACAGACACAGACGCACAGAACACACAGGTATGGTGGTTATTTTGGTGTTCAGTTGCAGACGTCTGAGTCACCTCCACCCGGCATGGCTCAATTTGTGCCTGTATCTTTGTTCTTCCAGCATGATTTTAAGTCTCAGGGAAAATGAGATGGAGGTCTCCTCTGGATCCTTACTTATCATCATCTTTCTTCACCAAAAGGACGGGGACAGATTCCTGTGGCCTGCTGTTAAACAACGGCCATCAAATACTGCCTTAGTGGGCATTATGGGTAATTAAGCAAACAGCTCACTAATTCAGTGTGGTTTATGTCAACAGCATGTACCATATTGATTATCAACCAACAACTGATGATTGTCATTTGATTATCAACTATTTGATGAGACGATCAATAAACTATGACACTATCATGAGTGCCTTGATGCAAATAAGTAACGTTAATAATGCATCTACAGGGAAAGAATTGGTCACATATGAAGAAAACCAGTCTACATCAAAACTGAGGATTAAAGATGAGGAAGTGAAAGCATCAAAGTGAGTCACATTTAAATTATAAACTGGTTATACTGTATGTGTTGATAAACATACCTATACTTTGTTATATCTGTGCCATATTGCAGGGTTTCTGCTCAGGACTTCAGTATCAAGACTGCACCCATAGTGTCATGCTGGCTTGTGGAGGTGAAGTTTGCCCTACAGGGAGAGCTGTCTGATTTTACAGTTCCCAAGCTGTAAATTCTAACATATGGACCTCCTTTGAATTGTTCAGCATTGACTCCCAGGTCATTAATAAATCCTTTTTATAAGCATATTTTTTGGTCTTTTTGCCTTTATTCCAACAGGACAGTGAAGATAGACAGGAAGTGAGTGGGAGAGAGAGATGGGGCGGGATCGGGACATGACCGCAGGTCTGATTTGAACCTGGGTCCCTGTGGGCCCGTTCATGGTACGGGCGTTGTAGCCTGTTGCACCACAGCGCCCCCTCATTAATGAATCCTAACAGAGAGATCAGTCAACTTCTAGACATTTTTAAGTTGTATTTCTTAATATCATATTTGACATTTAAATGCTGCAGAAGATAAGACAATGCTAGCCTGGCGGGCCATCCTATTGAAATGTATAGTCTGGAATCGAACCATTCACCTCGCTTAATCCAAGGGGCGTGCAGAGAATTGTCTTTCAAACTGCCTAGGCATGCAATAGGCCAGCGCTACGACCATATCCGTATCCGGTCGGCAAAACAGCAAATACATCCTTCTTCGAAAGGAATGATTCAAACAACCGCTCTTCGTTCGCCATAGCCACCTTCCTTGTTGTTCACCGTCGCAGGACTGTCGTTAATCCTGTTAAGCCCGCCTTAAGACTCTCTAACAAAATAGAGCGCTGTGATTGGATGACGTCCACGGCGTCAGCCAATAGAAATCCCTATGGTTTGATACTAAATGTACAGGCTGAGCAAATTAATTTGCCGCCGCTAGGGTGCGTCTAGATTTCTAGGCTAAGACAATGCTTCATTGGAAATAAATTGGAAATTATTTAGGAAACTGCAGGTGGAGTTCAAATTATTATTAATTATTATTATTAATTATTTGAAATTATTAATCGGGGTCTGTAACTACAGTAAAAAGCTCCACCAAAATCCACCATTTATCATTTCCTGTGAATTCATAGTTATGGACGATAGAGAATTAACAGTCAACATTTTTTTTTTTTTTAAGACTTCATTCTTTGTTAATCCTTCATCAAAAGGGATCATTGTAATTGTTTGAGATTCAATTAACAAACAATAAAGTGCATATTTCACGACACATCAGCACAGGTTTCTATTGCAGCGTGTATTGCAGGTTACTTTTGTGGAACAAGTTTTATGAAGTTGATCTAAGGTAAAAAGTTTGGTCAATACAAATTCAAAATAATCAGTACCACTTTATATGTTGCTAAGTTTATGACAACTTGAGTTGACTCAACACAACTAGGTTAGTTGATATGATATAATAATTTAAGTTGCATTCACTAAATAGAATGTTGTGTTAACAATGACTCCTTAGTTGATGGAACAGGTCATATTAGTCAGATCGGTAACACTTTACTTGACGGGTGAGTTCATAACACATTCATAGCAGCTGTCATAAACTGCACATAAGGCATTCATGACTGTTTCACAGGGCTCCAGAGTGCGACCAATTTGGTCGCATATGCGACCTAATTTTTCAAAAGTGCGACTAAAAAAAATCGGAGGTCGCACCGGTGCGACCAGCTATTCGAGAAAGGAAAAAGTGTCCGCATTGAAACTCTACCTTTGGTTCAATAACAGACACATATTTGGCCAAACAAATTTTTGGTTTAAACAAATCACAGATAGGCCTAGTGAAGGGTGGGACCTCCCCTCTGATTGGCCGTGGCCCAGTGCCTGTGTGTAAATTTGAAGATGCGTGTGCTGCAGAGAGAGAGAGAGAGGTCAGAGACCCGTCAGATAAACAGAGTGGATGTAGTTGCATTACAGTGTGGTCACATAGGCCGAGATAAATGTCCCCTCTCCCCACTGCCTTTCGGCGGCTGGCAGTAGCAAACCGATCAGACGAGCCTGAGATGATGATCAAGTTTATCGTTGCCTACGATAGGCCTATTGAAACTTCCCTTCACCAAGTTCAGTCCGAAATAATTATTCACCAGAAAAATAGTTTGAACGTAAACCCGACGTACAAGAATGCCACTTGCGCCAAATTTATAGGAGTCATTGCAGATGAAAAGACGTCTTAAAATTGCTAACAATGCATACAAGGCCTTCCTGAACGACAGAGATACAGATATGGCCGAAAAGGAGTGCGTCATTGACCGCAGTTACATGCAGAGAGTAACCCGGTTTTCAACAGCAATATTAGTATGTAAGTATAGTATGTAAGACATTGAGCCATGAGATGCAGTTTGAAGCCCTTAAAAGACGTGCACTGATAATTTACTCACTGTTATTTTTATTTAATTAATCTTGAGATGTTTTAAGTTTAAATTTCAGCTCAGTGAAGCGCTTAAAGCACCAACACTTCATTAAGTTACTTTTCTTGTATAATTGTAAATCATAAGTCATAGGACAACCTATATAGGACAGTAACTAAGGAAGAAAAGTGAACCTGCTGTGGTGTTAAATGCGATGTGGTTGAAAATTTGGGTGCACCTAACTTTTGTGCTGGTGCACCTAAGAAAAAAAAGTTAGGCGCACCAGTGCAACCAGTGCAAAAAGTTAGTCTGGAGCCCTGTTTCATGAGACTTGACTTAACATTCATACCAAACCTTTCATGAATGTGGAAGACAGAACGATGACAATTTATCAAAATAAAAGTCCATCAATTGCAAAGCAGCAAATGTCTCATGAAACAGTCATGAATGCTTTATGTGCTGTTTATGACAGCTGCTATGAATGTGTTATGAACTCACCCGTCAAGTAAAGTGTTACCGTCAGATCAACCATCTTGAGTTGACACAACTTAATCGCCTCATTTAGATAACTTATTGTATTATGTTAAATCAACTCAAAATTCCAAGGCAACCAGGTTACACACATTTTTAAAGGTGCTCTAAGCGATGCCACACGTTTTTTTAGGCTAAAACATTTTATGTCACTTACTGCAAACATCACCTCATCATCCACTAGCTGTCAGTGTCCTGAATACACTGTAAAAAAACGTGACCTCTGTGGACAGCCCAGGCTCCAAAAACAGCAACAAAAACAGCCTGGGCAAACCTAGCCCATAAAAACATAACAAACTGTTCCAGCAAATCACAGACGAGATGCGGGTTTAGTAGAGTTTCAATTGAATCAGAGCAGCACGGGAGGGAGAGGAAGTAGCGAGCTAGCTATTTGTTTTGTTTGAATGTCAACAGAAGTGACGTGACCCAGCATTGCTTAGAGCGCCTTTAAGCTGAATCAACTAATCATTTTTTACAGTGTGTGTTGCACTGTTTTTTTTTAGTTGTTGATTTAAAAACAAAAAATCCATGCCATCTGTTTGGGGAACATTCTATTCCAATCAAGTCCACTCGAGAATCTTTAATCAGAATAATCCTTGCTGCTTTGCTTTTGCTTGAGAAGCTCACGTTACAGCGGGCAACGGGCTGGTTGATATAGATGAGGAACAGAGGAACACTGTGTGAGCAATTATTTTTAACCTACTAAACAGGGGCATCGAACGGGGGGAAAAGGAGGACTGATTACCTGGGCCCCAAGGGTGGAGAGGGCCCTTGAAAAGTCTTGAATATAAGGGAAGGACATGGAGGCCCATCAGGACTGTCTATGCATAGGGCCTAGTATACGCCCCTTCTACTAAATAATCTTTTTTAAGCAACAGTTAGCTTGTAATGTCAACTCGAACATGTTCTAGCACTAGCACTAGCCTACTACAATGTTACAATCTATTCTCGTTAGGATAACACCCTCTCAACCTACTGTGTGACGTCACGCTCTGCCACTCCGTTGCTTCCGCTGGAGTGCCCAGAGTACATGCTGTGACGCTCTGAATAAACAAACGATAATTCTATCCACGCACCAAATTTACGAACGCTTAAAAAGTTTCAGAGTGTGCTCAGCCTCAGCACGCTCAGAGTGACAATTTACGAATGCACCCAGTGTCATGCTTGTCCCCCGCCTTCTGGCTTCTATGCCATTCTGACTTACTGAGAGTGGTCACTGGTCAGGCAGGAAGAGTCACTGTGTATCTATTAGTAGTATGGTGTGTGTGCTGGCAATGGGGATTAAGCCTGCCTGGAATTCTTTTTTTTTAATAGGCTATGCATCTGTACCAGTCTCTGAGACCACTTCATGACTATCGAGGTAAATGTGTTGTGGAGGAAATCATGCTGGCTCTTAGTGGAAGAGAGGATCCATTAAACGCCCATTTAATTAAAATATTACAAATGTTTCAATTCAATTCAATTCAATGAAACTCAACAACAAAAATAAAAGTTCCATACATAGATAACTACATGAGTGTATTCTTTTATTGAAAGTCATCACTACGAGGTTGAAATATGTGACAGGTTAGACAGTGGTGAAGTGGCTGACTGCCTTATACTGTAGCTGTGAAACATTAACGTTTTTACAATGAAATCCACTGGAAAATGCTGCAAATACACTGATATACAAACAACAACAATATATTTTCATGTCAGTAGTAGAAGTGAGCAGTGTTACACCAAAGAACATCAAGAATCAGGCCTGATGTGCTCAGGTCTAATCATGCTGTGCACAGCAGCAGCAACACTGCAGGCTGAGTAGTGACAGCAGTCACCCCACAACAGGGGCCATGACAACACCGCTAAGCACACAGCTGGTCCATGTCCAGTATGTGGAGGCTGCTGGACAACTGCTCGCCTCCTGACAGATACTGCCGGCAAAGCGCTTAGCAAGCATTTATATGTTTATTTTGTCCAAATAAGAACATGTACCACTGTATGAGATATCACATTCATTGCCAAAAGGAGATTCATTTTAATCCAGGAATAAAATATAAAAAATTATGTTATAACATTAACATTTCATAGTAGAACACTAGATGTAATTGCTCTATGTGGAGTGGGGGCATAATGCATGCTCCTGCTGGCTTTAGACTTGCATAGAAATTAAAATAATATTCTTTATGGGAAAAAATAATTTACCTTTTCTCTAACAACATGTGTAGACATAGCTTTGAAGTTTGAGGTTTGAGTTTATAACGACACACACACGCACATACACACACACACACATATACCATAACATAATTAATCTCTCAAACATTATAATATTTGTATATCTAATTACTAGCATATGTAGCAAGTATTTGTTGTTTAACTTTCTCTGTACACGACTAAGCACATCATCTGCTGGCAGTGTAGCATGATATCTATAACATCTTTAAAGGAGAAATCCGGTGATTTTTCACATAGATCTCCATTTCTCAAGTTCACGAGTACTGTTGGTACGAAAAAAAATAAATAAAAAGAATTGGTTATACCTAGCTTGAGTTGCTGCAGCCAAGAATTAGAGCTTCCAGGCAGCTACAGTGCTATACACTGGGGGCATGTTCATGAGCCCCCATGTTCATGCCCCCAGAGTGTAGAACTGTAGCAGCCTGTGTGAAATTGTTTCCTTTAAGGCAGCAATACCTCAGACTTGAATGTGTTAACCCCTAATACATTTTATACATTGATGTTTATGGTTATGTTATTTGACAGATGCTTTTGCCCAAAGCATTTGTTCCCTGTACTTTAAAGAACAGAGAAGACTGTGCTATAAAGTCAACATGCTTGAAATCATTGGGCAAAAGCACTGATCATTGGTCACTGATCATTTGACTCACTGGCTGACTTTCAAATGATTCCACGATGAGTCCTACCTTTATGAGTTTTTAGGAATGCAAGTCTTGCGAGGCACTTGTAACAGGACCCCAGTGATATTTCCTCACTTCACCATGCCTAAAAGAGCCCTACTAAAGTGGCTGCTAGATGTCACATGTGAAGGGTACACTGGTCTATATTTAGCAACACAAAATTATACGCATCTAGTTTACTAAATTATAACGTTATCAGGCCATAAGGCCTAGAGACTCTCCTTAGTACAACAGGGAACACAGCCATCATTCTGTCACTGGAAAGGTATGAGCAAAAGGCTTAATCCTTACCCAGTTATATCCAAATGAGTAATCTGACCAAATTATAATTTAACCAAATCATTAAGTGAAATGATCAGTAATTGAAGTTAGGTAAACAGGTACTAACTGAGGAGTGTGTGCAATGGTGTCTCCTCGGTTGATAACTTTAAGCACAACTAACTCCTCAAACAGTGTTGCATTCAGTCCAGCAAAGGAAAATAAATGCTCTGCTGGAGCAGAAGACAGAATGATGGTATTGAACCTTACAAAAAGGTTTTTGATGAGAGGATACTGGTCCAAGGATGGCAAGTCCTTCCTTTGGTCCTCTAAAAAATGAAGTGACTCTAGCTCAGCCTTGCTGTGAGTTGACTTCAGGAAAACCTCCACGTCTTCTGTGAAGATGAAAAAGTCCAAGTACCCACAAAGCACCAAGTACCTATTTTAGGACTCAATCCAATCAGCAGCACCGTTGTCTTGTGTTGTGATGACTAGTGCAATGTGCATGCCAATAGCAGGTGTAAAAACAGCACCAGAATGCACCCTAGTGGCCGAGAGCGGTATCACAAGGGCTTGACCATGCGAGGGTGCCACAGACAGACAGACAGAGATTTCTCGCTTTATAGATAGGAAAGTGACACAGACTGCTTGCTCTCTGCTCTGTCTTGCTCACTATACTGGAGAAGGCCATTCTGCTCTTTGGTCTCTCTCGCTCCCTTTCTCGTTTATTTGGATTTGTTTTGATTTCTTTATGTTTGACACATTATTGGTTAATCTGTTTTATTTGGCATCTAACTTCTTTTGGGTTATTATGACCGCCGTGCAGCGAACCGTCGACCATATAGGTTTTGTCAGAGTTTTTTTTTTAGTAATTTTTTGTCAGCGATTTCCAGGACTGAGACCAGGGTGCACGAAACTTAGGATGACACGGAACCATTGTTTTTTGTTTTGATCCCCCCAACGCCGGACTGGACCCCCGAAAGGAGGGTAGGGCAGACGGTTTTTTGTGAATATCTCGAGAACCGTACGCCCCAGAAAGACCAATTGTTTTGTATGTTGGCCTCCAGGGGCCATGTAACCCATCCCATATCCACTCATTTGATGTATAGCACCACCTAGTTAAAAAAGAAAAAGCAAAAACAAGGCATTGAAATCGCAGGTATCTTCGGCTGACAGGTTCAAAACTGCACGGAATTTGAAGTGAAGGATCATTATGACACCCTCTGAATGCATGCCAAATTTTGTGAAATTCCGTTCATGGGGGACCAATAAATGAATATATGTGTACATTCAGTGACTACACTATGCATGCACACACACTGTAACAATCCTGTGTTCCCTGTCCCTCCTTTGTTTACCTCCTGTGCCATGTGCTCCTGTGTTTACTTCCTGTCCCTGTGTTTTAGTTCCTGTCAGCCATGTGCTCCTTTGTTTGTCTTGCCATGTCTTAGTTCCCTGTGTCTCTGCCCCTCACCTGTTCCTCATTATTAGTCTGCTAGTTTAATTATGATTTCCAGCCCTGTGTTCACCTGTCTCTTGTTTCTTGTCCACTTGTGCCTTGTTAGCCTTGTTTAACCCCTGTGTATTTAAACCCTCTGTCTCCCTCAGTCCCCTGTCGGTCATTGATGTTGTTTCGTGGTTGTAGTGTGCATTTGCATTAAAGATTCCTGGTTTCAAGTTTAAGTGTGCCTCGTTCTCGACTTGCCCTGCGCCTTGGTCCAGTTCTCCATACTGCAACCCTGACACACGCACTCATGAACACAAGCAATATATTTCATATAATATATTTGTTGGCTTTATAAAGAAAGTGATAAAGACTGCTTTCTCTCTGCTCTGCCTTGCTCACTCTTCTGGAGAAGGCCATTCTGCTCTTTGGTCTCTCTAGCAATTCATGATTGCAACATTAACCTATTATGTCAATGCCAACACAAAGTAGCCTTCTAGAGAGATAAAATTGAGCTTAAAAGGGACACCAGGCAACGTTTTCGTGTTAATTAATCATCTTCGTAAGTCTTCGTAAGAAGAATATCCCACTTGCAAGTTCGGTGTATCCTACCCGCCGACTGAAGCAGGATCAGTTTACAGCACAGAGGCAGGCTAACGAAACGCTAGAGATTGTTGCAAACGTGGCGGAGCCGGCGAAGAAGCAGCGAAAACCCTTGACTGAAGATGCAAAGAAAAGGAAAAGAGCTTCAGACGAGCGAGGGGGAGTTTCGTAGAGAAAAATATCAGTGTCCCTTTAACCTGGCAGTCACCCGCGAGATATCACCAAGTCCCTGCAGTAGGCTAGTCTTCAGTAGATAGCACTCAGTTAAGCATTCAGGGTAGACCACGTCTTTTTGCTACCCGAATACCTTCCTCCTGACTACTGTAGTGAAGAGGAAATTTGAGATGGCATGAAGTGGCGAGAAACAACGATGCTTGTAGCAAAATCCTCACCCAGATGCTTTCAGCAAAATGTAACCAGAAGCTATATTTGTGTTTTGTCCAAATAAGAACATGTATCACTGATTATTACACGGCTCTTCACAAGGGAAGTAGAATGCTCCATTGACTTAAATGGGATTTCCCAAAGTTCTAGCGGTCATTATTTCTGAGGAAAGGACCTCTGAAAAAAATAATGACCACTGTCAATGGCAACGGAGTTTGTGCGCTTCTAATTCAGGTATTTCATATCACTACGCAAGGACTGGAACTTCATTCAAAAGTGAAAGCAGACCAGAGAGGGTTAAAGCGGAGCTAGTAATCAAGGATCTTTGAGCAGACCATTGATCAGCTGTGTTCTAAAGAATGTTTGATTCAAGTTCAGCGTGTGTTGTTGCGAACTATTTGTTTCTCAGCAAATGCCACGATGAACGGTAACAAATAGGCTCAAAAACAAAAAGACAAAAAGTCATATCGTGGGTAGTATATTATTTGGTTTTGTCAAGTAGCCGTGTAATAAGCAGGATAATGTATAGAACGCTGGTCATTATTGGGAAAATAAGTCCCTTCAGGGCGGAACAAGACCCCTCCTCTGCGCTTCGGGGTCCGGTTCGCCCTGTCGGGACTTATTTTCCCAATAATGACCGGCGTTCTATACATTATCCCTTACAGTACATAACATTTTATTGGTTTTATTAAGCAACAGTTTATCACATATAGATAGATACAGTAGATAGATAGATAGATAGATAGATACTTTATTGATCCCCAAGGGGAAATTCAATATGAACACCCTTGTCAGGTCTCTTCCAACATGTCCTTGTCCATGTCTAGAAATAGATTCACATCCAAGACATAGGTCCCAAATATAAATATAGGATGTAATCACTACAGTATGTCTAGAGAGCTTTCTAAAGAGCCTTTGCAATCGTCGTTTGTCTCTCCTAAGTAACACACAGTCTCAACAAACACACACACAAACACACACACACACACAGACACAGCTGGTACAAGTAGTATAATTAATCACACAAACAAACACACACACACACACACACACACACACACACACACACACACACACACACATGGTCCATACAAACCTAGTATAATTACTCTCACAAGCATCATGTTCTTTGTAGATATAGTTCAGGAACATTGGACTCACACACATGGAAGAAAAAAGAAATTCACACTGTTGACGGGGAATGGATTTTACATTTTTAAATTATTATTATTATTATTTTTAAATTATTATTAGTATTATTTTTTAAATTATTTTTTAAATTATTAAAACCTTTAAAATTATTATTATTTTTTAAACACTGCAGGGTTGCACAGACAGTCAGGGTCAATTCTAGCTCTTGGGATCCCAAGATAAAACCAGGTGTTGAACACCCATTAGCCTATGCAGTGAAGGGGGACCTCACTAACCACCACCAATGTGTAGCACCCACCTGGGTGATGCATGGCAGCAAATTATGAGCTAGAACGCTCACCACATACCAGCTTGAGGTGGAGAGAGAGGGAATGAATAAATGAGCCAATTACACTGGGGGATGATTAGGGGCCATACTCAATGAGGCAGCTTGGGAATTTAGCTTAGCTTCAGTAATTCAGTAGACATGGTATCCATTGCTTTGTCTGCTGGCTACAAAGTCTAATAAAATGTTGCTGGCACTGGAGGGCACTCATAGTCTAATTCAGTTATGTTTTTTGCCCATTTGCTTACACACTAAAAACAAATGCTTACTTAGACCAAACCCTCAATACTTAAAGTTCTTGTAGCATACATTAAACACTGTGTAACCACAGCTTACACAGTTTCTGCTTTGTTGCACATTGTTTGCAATTCTAATTCAAAAAATTAAATCTCCTGTTATCATTGGAAAAACACTTCCATTAAAAATGCAAGCACATCTGGTAATTGGTAATACCCACACACATGCCTGAAAACACTTACAGAGAAAACTAAACACCAATCAGTCTGAGGCTTAGACTCCAGGTAAATTATTTTGTACCTGTTCAATTCTGTACTTTTACATTGAGTACCATTACATTAATACACAGGATTAGATGTTATAATCCCTTGTGCCAAAATCCAAGGTAAAAACACATTCAGAAGGCCCTACCCAAATTAACTTAAAAAAGCATGCTAACCACCAATCTGCCAACCAATGGTCACACACACAAGACAAATGGCCCATCTAACAGCAGTATCAGTTAGTCCCACGAGTTAGGCTCATGACACCTCATGAAGGCTTAACAGTGAAACCAGCGTCCTGGAGACACTCCCCTCCATGCTGCCACCATATTACCACATTGAAATATCCAATACCCCAAATACTCTTAACCTATAGGCATGGTTGGTTAGGTTGGTCCGTCCTGTTGATGTGGACTGAACCATAACCATAAAAACCCTAAACCTAGGCACAGTCCGTCACAAACACAAAACAAATGAGCCTACCTTAGCTTGCGCCCCAGGAAGGGTAACTTCTCCTTACCCACAACCATTCGCTTGCTCGTTCTGCTGCCAAGGACATGTTACTAACCACCTGCCTTAGACTTCGTCCACAAATGCCCAATTCAGACAGCAAGCATAGCAGATCTGGCCACAAACCCTTGTGCGCCGATTCCAATAGGCCTTAATCATGCACTCTAACCTTGCTTGGCTGCCTCCTCTGCTATTTCAGTGTATTTCGTTCTCTTCAGCTCATTAACCTCTTCCACTCTGTCTTCCCAAGGAATTAAATAAACTATCCAGCTAGCAAATATGTAGCCTAACAGTGATGCCATGTTATTGGTTTCATTGACCTATTTCATAAGAGAGGCTATACTTGTCTTTCGACCAAATAAGTACTTATATTTCAGCTAAGCATATCAGTTATCACATTTTATTGGTTTTATTGACCTAATTTAGAACTTATGACCACATAGTTAGGTTTTTGCCAACATGATTGTGCCAAAAGAGGATTGACTTTCAAACTCAGCATAAACACAAGATGCAAAATAATAAATCTTCAATTATAGGATTTATGAGATATATTAGGTAAAGGCCTTATGCCAAAGCACATAGTGAAGCGATGATGTAGAAGCCATGTATAAAAGTGAATGGCTCTGTGATCTGGTGTACTGTCATACCATGTAAAGGTCAAAAGCTTTATTTCTTTCTTTGGCAATTCTAATAAGCAAGTAGGCCTACATTTTATTCAGAAAGTGTTTTCCACAGACGAACGCCAAGGGATGCCCAAAAGGGAAGTACAAAAGGGTGGTTTACAAGGGATGGAAAATATAATATACAATATACGTGAAGTTACGCAAGACACAATGTTCAAACACACAAGACACACTACACATTAGAAGTGCATAATAAAAACATACAAATACAGACTACAAATGAAGATGCAAATATCAAATGGATCTGGTAAACATGATAAATGGAGGTAGGCCATTCCAGAGTTGGGGCACGATGTGTCTTGAAAAATGTTTGGGTGACATGTGTCTTGAATAGCATGTGTTGGATATCAGTCAGATAAGCAGGAGAATGAGTTTTAAACTGGATCCTGCGTGAGCAACTTTATCTTTTGAGATAAAGTTATCACCATTTATTATTATTTTTCAATATTTGTCATTTAGGTGATGCTCTTATCCTGACTGAATTACAGTGAAGTAACTAGGCTACAGTATTTGCTCTAAGGCATTTCCCGACTGCACATGATTATCAAATGCATATGTGTCAACACTATAACTCTTGCATCCAGTTAAATCTTCAAAGCACCTTTATTTTACTGTTGCCATGGGTGAATTGCCAACACAATATTACAAAGCAAATTCCAGTACATGTAGTTATCCAGTATGTAGGTTACACACTACAGACTTCAGTTGAGTTCAGTCATCTTACAGGCCGCAACAATGTAAGAATTGAAAAATTGAAAACAGCCTGGCAAATGTATGGATTACAGACCTATTAAACAGGTTGCTGTACTGGTATACTAACCTTTACTTTACACATATTTTGACTACTTAATGTGAATTTCTTATCTCTGAATTATGTAGATAATTGTGAAAAAAGGACCAGAATATGTCTATATGTAATTTACATTAAACTCAAAAATTAAACGATGCAAGACTAAATCTAAAAAGGTGGTTTTGTTTATTCTTGGACCACCAAGTTAAAAAAGAATGCCTCTCATGTTTTTCTCAGGATTACAAGCATTGTGACTATTGCAACAAGATCCTTCTGACATTTCAGTTAATCTCCACAGCTAAAAGAGGCCACAGTTCACTGCTTCACAAAACCTCTCAGCAACATAAAACCTGAAAAAGAGCACACTGTTGTGGAGAATGACAAATTGCATCAAAGAAGAATATCACTAGCCATTGTTACCTCAGCAAACGTCATTTAAACAATAAACATTTGTTTCAGACCAATCAACACAATCAAACATCTTGAATTAATTTGAATGAAATACATGCCTATATGTTTTTTAACATAGGCATTAATCAACAGTGGTACATTTTGGGTAAATATTTATTGTAATGCCAACTTTGGTGACATTGTGGAGAAATGGTTGTCTGTATTTCGTATTGATGAAACCAGATATATTGAGGAGCCAAACATTTATTGATGTAAGTGTGTTGTCATGATAAAAATAATTACAGTGTAAATATCAGGCACTATGATAGTATCAAGTAGTGCATGACCATATCTAGAGTCAGTGTTTTGCTGACTGGCCACAGGGATGTCTATATAAACCTGCAGCTCTGGGCTTCCCCAAGGACTGACCCAGACACACTGAAGGTGAGTGGCACTTCTCTGGACTACTTCAGCTCATTATGCACCATTAACGAAAAATGGACATCTCTAATTTGGACCTCTCCTGTCATAAATGCACACTGTAATCTTTTAATACATATATGTTTTGCAGATCTTCTCTACCTGTCATTGCTGACTGACAACTACTTGACTGCACTCTTGACAAGAGCAAAGGTACACTAGGAGTGGGGGCTATTCCAATAGGATTAAACTGAGATTTCAATGAGCCTCATTTAATAGATGCTTAAGATGAACTTTGATATATTTGGCAAAGGAGTGCATGAACCCATACTTTGCTAGATGTTCATAGCCTGGGTGTTCCCATGCTGCCTTGCGCGCGATTTGATTCACGCTGCTAAGGCAGCCTGGAGACCATGGAACAAATTTTCGCCTGAGATAGGGAACCAATCACAGAACAGGTGGGAAAGCAAGACGATGATGAGCTATGCACAGACGCATTTGATAGACATCCGTGGCACCCAATAAACGGATCTGGGCATTTTTTTCAAATACGAGAAAATGAACGTTTGGTTTCAAGACCACGTCTCATTGAGAAGTGGTGGCGCTAGCCAGGCTAAGATGTTCATACAATACCAAAAGAAAAACATATGCGTATACATCTGGGAGTGGGGAGAGCAGGACATTTTGATGCCAAAGGAAATATCTGGAAAACATTGCAGTGTGAGAATGATGAGCAACTCCAGTAAAGAAGCATAGGCTATTTGAAGTAACAAAAAGAAGCATAGGCTATATGTTATTTGAAGTAACAAAAAGAAGCATAGGCTATATGTTATTTGAAGTAACAAGAATTAACAAACACTTTATTTCTATCTCCTTCCCTTAGAATTGTCACCATGGGGGACTCTGAAATGGAGTGCTTTGGCCCGGCAGCCATCTATCTCCGGAAACCGGAGAGGGAGCGCATTGAGGCCCAGAACACACCCTTTGATGCCAAGACGGCTTTCTTTGTAGCTGAAAAGGATTAGATGTACCTCAAAGGGGTGCTTGAGAAAAGAGAGGGTGGCAAAGCCACTGTCAAAACTCTGTGTGGGAAAGTAAGTGATTCTAAAAAAAATCTGCTTTAGCTGAATCTTACTCCTTCCACAATGACATGGAAAACTGATGTGTTTTTTATTAATCTGAAAATATTGTCTGGATTTCCAGATGAAATGTGTACGTGTGTTGTGTACATGGCTTTCATCACTTCATTAATCTCTGAAAATCAATATCACTGTTGATTAATGTGAAGTCCACTATATGCATAATTTAACATCATATGCATATTGATCACTTTTAGACTCTCACTGTCAAGGAGGATGAAATCCATCCCATGAATCCACCAAAGTATGACAAAATTGAGGACATGGCCATGATGACCCACCTCAGTGAACCAACTGTGCTGTACAACCTCAAAGAGCGTTATGCAGCATGGATGATCTATGTAAGATTCACACTGAAGAACTTTCACACTGGTTCAATAATGATTGATACGTTGAATGATGTTAATGAAACTGCTTCTAATATAATCATTTTATGTGTTTATCTTTCATTCTCATTCAGACCTACTCTGGGCTGTTCTGCGTCACTGTGAACCCCTACAAGTGGCTCCCAGTGTACGATGCTGTGGTTGTAGCTGGGTACAGAGGCAAGAAGAGAGTTGAAGCTCCACCCCACATCTTCTCCATCTCTGATAATGCCTATCAGTTCATGCTTCAAGGTGGGATATTAAAGTTATCAATACAGTATTCCTGAATGTACTAATAAAAGGAAGAATTGCAGTATGGCAACACAGCATTTCTTTTTCTTTTCAGATCGTGAAAATCAGTCCATCCTTATCACGTATGTAACCATGATTGCATAAGAGCAATGTAAATCACATGCTTAAGTAATTTCTAATTTACAGTAAGAATACACTTTTCTCACCTGTTTATCCCCAGTGGAGAATCTGGTGCTGGGAAGACTGTCAACACCAAGCGTGTCATCCAGTACTTTGCAACAATTGCAGTGGCTGGAGGACCAAAGAAAGCTGAACCAGTCTCCGGTAAAATGCAGGTGAGAAAGGAAAATTTAGCTCACGGTAAAGGTGCTAAAGATGCAGCAACTTCCTAAAATTGCCTGATGTTCTCTCTAGGGGTCACTGGAGGATCAGATCATTGCAGCCAACCCTCTGCTGGAGGCCTATGGCAATGCCAAGACTGTGAGGAATGACAACTCCTCCCGTTTCGTAAGTGTTTACTTTATAGACAGATCTATTCAGTGAATTACTAAGTCACACTGAGATGTGCCACAGTGCTGAAAGAGGAAAATAATATATTTTCCAATACATATTACTCAGGGTAAATTCATCAGGATTCATTTCGGTACAACTGGCAAACTGGCTTCAGCTGATATTGAGACCTGTAAGTATCCCAACTCACTGATGAAAATAATATAATCAAAATAATAATGTTTCATCATGGGAAAATCACATCACAGATCTGCTGGAGAAGTCAAGAGTGACATTCCAGCTGTCTGCTGAGAGGAGCTACCACATCTTCTACCAGCTTCAGACTGGACACAAGGCTGAGCTGATTGGTAGGATATCACATAAATTAGTCAAGTCAAGTCAATTGAAAATCATGAAATTAATAGGAACATGATAATTATATTTAACCTGTGTGTGTTTATGTGTTTTTAGAGGCACTTCTCATCACCACCAACCCATATGATTTCCCTATGATCAGCCAAGGTGAAATCACCGTCAAGAGCATCGATGATGTGGAAGAGTTCATTGCCACAGATGTAAGATATCCACATAAATACTCATTTTTACATTGAAGTTGATTATGAGTCATTCGTCCTCATTCCAACTCGATCTCCTTAGACGGCCATTGATATTTTGGGCTTCACTGCTGAGGAGAAAATAGGCATCTACAAGCTTACTGGTTCTGTGATGCATCATGGGAACATGAAGTTCAAGCAGAAGCAAAGAGAAGAGCAGGCTGAGCCTGATGGCACTGAGGGTGAGATCTAAATTTTCAAGGGCTGAATTTGTGAGAATTCCAGTCTTATGAACTCGGAACATATGGATTCAATAGATAGCACATGTTGAAATTATTAAAGGCTACTGAAAGCTATTAGTTTTTCAAATGGTTTTGTTAACAATAATAATAATAATACAAATAAATATAATAGAGTTAATTGGTATAGCGCTTTTTGAAGACAATCAAATAAGCTTTAAATAATAGTAAGCAATGTGTTACTTTCTGTACATTTATCCGTTTTTTTTTTTAACTGTTAAATGTGTCGGACAGAAATACACTTATTTAATTATTGTTCTCAATCAGTGGCTGATAAAATCGCCTACCTCTTGGGCCTGAACTCTGCTGACATGCTGAAGGCTCTGTGCTACCCCAGAGTGAAGGTTGGAAATGAGTTTGTGACCAAGGGCCAGACTGTACCACAGGTTGGTAATTCTGCATATTTTTGCATCAAGTAAATGTGATACTGTTTATACATTAAGGCTTACTACATGAGTTGTTATTTGCTTAGGTCAACAATTCAGTCATGGCTCTGTGCAAGTCAATCTATGAAAAGATGTTCTTGTGGATGGTCATCCGTATCAATGAGATGTTGGACACAAAACAGCCAAGGCAGTTCTTCATTGGTGTGCTGGACATTGCTGGATTTGAGATCTTTGATGTGAGTGTCTATTTATTGGCATACTATTATTTATTGTCATATTATTGCTAGATTTTATTCACTGGCTTGTAAGTCTAACGTTTCTGTTTTTCCAACAACAGTTCAACAGTATGGAACAGCTGTGTATCAACTTTACCAATGAGAAACTGCAACAGTTCTTCAATCACCACATGTTTGTGCTGGAGCAAGAGGAATACAAGAAAGAAGGAATTGAGTGGGAGTTCATTGACTTTGGTATGGACCTGGCTGCCTGCATTGAGCTTATTGAGAAGGTGAAGTAACATATATTATATATATATATATATATATATATGTTGATTTGGAATCATAAACATTAATAAAACATGATTTTTTACAGCCGTTAGGCATCTTCTCCATCCTTGAAGAGGAGTGCATGTTCCCCAAGGCCTCAGACACTACCTTCAAGAACAAGCTGTATGACCAGCATCTTGGTAAAACCAAGTCCTTTCAAAAACCCAAACCAGTAAAGGGCAGACCAGAGGCCCACTTCTCCCTGGTGCACTATGCCGGCACTGTGGACTACAACATCAATGGCTGGCTGGACAAGAACAAGGACCCACTGAACGACTCAGTTGTGCAGCTGTACCAGAAGTCTTCAGTGAAACTGCTGGCCCTCCTGTATGCCGCTCATGCCGGTGCTGATGGTATACTATTTTCTTTTCTTATTTATTGTTTTTGTCAAAACCATATCTTTAGTATGACATTAGATCCAGTGGAAAATATCACAGCCTAATAATAACCAATTAAAGGGCTTTTGTTAATATATTAATTTGTCACTTACACATTACACAGACTTAGCCCACAACATTTGGTTCCATAAAATGTTACCACTGCTTCATAAAACAAAATATTTTTAGATGGTGGTGGCGGCAAGAAGGGAGGCAAGAAGAAGGGTGGTTCCTTCCAGACGGTGTCTGCTCTGTTCAGGGTGACTTTATGGTTGATTTATATAAATTATCAAAAAATGTTTTGGAACAGCTTTTGACTAAAAGATTGTTGATGTGTTTAATTACTTGTTTGACTTGTTCTAAATTGTCTATACATAATCACAGGAAAACTTGGGCAAGCTGATGACCAACTTGAGGAGCACTCATCCTCACTTTGTGCGCTGCTTGATTCCCAATGAGTCAAAGACTCCAGGTATTACATATAGGTTTGGAATATGTATATGTATATAATACTACCTACCCTCTACAAAGTTATTAAAAATATTCCCTCCACCTTATAGGTTTGATGGAAAATTTCCTTGTCATCCACCAACTGAGGTGTAATGGTGTGCTGGAGGGTATCAGAATCTGCAGAAAGGGCTTCCCCAGCAGAATCCTTTATGCTGACTTCAAGCAGAGGTAATGGAATGTACTTATCTCTTAAACTCATCTACTATCAATCTATGATTGCAGAAACAATGATAAAGCAACTGATAGATTTCCAAATGGATTACTAATAAAATGAATATAAATTAATACTAATTTAAGATATCTAGTTGCAGATACAATGATAGCTTGGATGAATAAAGCCAATATCACAAATTTTACTTCTTTTAAATGATATGAGTTCCATTGTTGAACACTGAATATATACATATAATCCATTGAAACTGTTCTGTCTTGATATTTCAAGATACAAAGTATTGAATGCCAGTGTCATCCCCGAGGGACAGTTCATTGATAACAAGAAGGCTTCAGAGAAACTCTTAGGCTCCATTGATGTTGACCACACTCAGTACAAGTTTGGACACACCAAGGTATTTTTAAGCAGATTTTAACTGTCACAAAGACCGCTAGCACTTCTATGTGAGATTGTCTTTCAAGGAATATTTTCTGTGGCAAAATATTCAAAAAATATCTATAGGTGTTCTTCAAAGCTGGTCTGCTGGGTACCCTTGAGGAGATGCGAGATGAGAAATTGGCAACTCTGGTGACAATGACTCAGGCTCTCTGCCGTGGATATCTGATGAGGAGAGAGTTTGTCAAGATGATGGAGAGGAGGTGAATTTGAATTAAAAGTGAATTATCTTGATCTGAATTTTACACAATTATTCCTGTTTTTAAGAAAAGAATGTAATGGCAATGTATTTTCTGTTGAACAGAGAATCCATCTACACTATCCAGTACAATATTCGCTCATTCATGAATGTGAAACACTGGCCATGGATGAAGGTGTACTTCAGGATCAAGCCTCTTCTAAAGAGTGCTGAAACTGAGAAAGAACTTGCTAACATGAAAGAGAACTATGACAAAATGAAGTCAGATCTGGAAAAAGCCCTTTCGAGGAAGAAAGAGCTTGAGGAGAAGATGGTTTCTCTGCTGCAAGAAAAGAATGATTTGCAGTTAGCAGTAGCTTCTGTGAGTAGTTCTAATTTTGTTGTGTAATGTACTGTATATAATTGTACTATATGAAAATACTTCACACCAGGAATCTGAGGGCCTCATCACTTCATCACTTTTCAGGAACAAATTCCATAGGTTGATAACCTACTTCTACAACTTTTGTCAACTACATTAGGAAACTGAAAGCCTATCAGATGCTGAGGAGAGATGTGAGGGTCTCATTAAGAGCAAAATCCAGCTGGAGGCCAAACACAAAGAGACGACCGAGAGGCTGGAGGATGAGGAGGAGATCAACGCTGAGTTGACTGCCAAGAAGAGGAAACTGGAGGATGAGTGCTCTGAGCTGAAGAAAGACATTGATGACTTGGAGCTCACCCTGGCTAAAGTGGAGAAGGAGAAACATGCTACAGAAAATAAGGTCCTTTTCATAAAATGTTGTACTGTTTGTTTCAATGACTTGAGAAGTCAATTAGTATGGTATTTTCTTGTTTTGGTTTATTGACAGAGCAGTAGAGAACAGACAGTAGTTGTACTACAGAGTCGAATACACATCATGGTGAATGCACATGTTCTTACCGTATCCTACGCTAGGTTAAAAACCTGACAGAGGAGATGGCCTCTCAAGATGAAGCCATTGCTAAATTAACTAAGGAGAAGAAAGCCCTCCAAGAGGCACACCAGCAGACTCTGGATGATCTCCAAGCAGAGGAAGACAAAGTCAACACTCTGACCAAAGCAAAGACCAAACTTGAACAACAAGTGGATGATGTGAGGGACCTGCATACATTGAACACTGTACTCTTAGTTGTATAGTAAATGGCTATAATAAAACAATAATCAAAATATTTCCATGACAGCTGGAGGGTTCCTTGGAGCAAGAGAAGAAGCTTCGAATGGATCTTGAAAGAGCCAAGAGAAAGTTTGAGGGCGACCTGAAACTGGCCCAGGAATCCATAATGGATCTGGAAAATGACAAGCAGCAATCTGAAGAGAAAATCAAGAAGTATGAATGCTGCGTATTAGCCTGGTTACATTTACATACGTACTCAATTAGCAGACACTTTTATCTAAAGTGACTTCCATATGACAATTACAATACAAGGGCCATTCTCCCCAGAGCCACACAAGGTTGCAGTATGTGCCTTGCTGAAGGGCAATGGAGGCTGGGAATGGAACCCATACGTTTTCAGGCTACTGCATGCTAGCCCAGCTCCTTAGCTACTACTTCACCACCACCACTTAGCTACTATACCAGCTACTACACTACCACTACCCCCACTGGTGAGCACCAGACCTTTTTTTCATTTGAAATTGAGATTGGGTCTGGACAAGATTCATTCACCTCCCATTTCCAAGGGGCGTCACCAACAAATGCCAATCCATTGATATCCGTAATAGGATAAACCTAAACCCAATCAGAGCAATGAAGGAGATGACATACTGTATGCAGAGCAATGATAAAGACATCTCCAAACGAGTGTTTTTCAAAAATTGCTTAGATGTCATGTCAAGCCCACCTCAATGTTTGTGATTGGTCCCCGGGTTTTAGGAACATTGGAAATGGGAGTAAATGACTGAATGTTGAAAGGTTCGTCTGGGTTCTCCCAGGCTAGCTGTTTATTGCTTTTAACAATAAATCAGTGTTATTTTGAACACCTTATTGACATCATTGCATGTATTCCACACAGGAAAGACTTTGAAATAAGTCAACTGCTGAGCAAGATCGAGGATGAGCAGTCAGTTGAAGCTCAATTCCAGAAGAAGATCAAAGAACTTCAGGTTACCTCTTTAGTTATGCAAACATAATGACAATTTCACAAAATGAATGTTAATTAGCAATAGGTCATACAAATAACCAAATAACAAATATATTTGTTATAGGCTCGAATTGAGGAGCTTGAAGAAGAGATTGAAGCTGAGCATGCAGCTCGGGCTAAAGTTGAGAAGCAGAGAGCTGATCTCTCCAGGGAACTTGAGGAGATCAGTGAGAGGCTTGAGGAGGCTGGTGGGGCCACTGCTGCTCAGATTGAGATGAACAAGAAGCGGGAGGCAGAGTTCCAGAAGCTGCGTCGTGATCTTGAAGAGTCCACCCTGCAGCATGAAGCTACTGCCGCTGCTCTCCGCAAGAAGCAGGCCGACAGTGCGGCGGAACTGGGTGAGCAGATCGACAACCTGCAGCGTGTCAAGCAGAAGCTGGAGAAGGAGAAGAGTGAATACAAAATGGAGATCGATGACCTCTCCAGTAACATGGAGGCTGTTGCAAAGTCAAAGGTATCAACTCAAGATTAGCTAAAAAGTATTGTTATTATCATTACTATTACTATTATTAGTTAGCCTGGCGGGCCATCCTATATCATTGAAATGTATAGTCTGGAATTGAACCATTTACCTCGCTTAATCCAAGGGGCGGGCAGAGAATTGTCTTTCAAACTGCCTAGGCATGCAATAGGCTAGTGCTACGACCATATCCGTATCCGGTCGGCAAAACGGCAAATACATCCTTCTTCGAAAGGAATTACTTAAGTGCATTGTGTTGCTCAACTTTCAAAGAAAACCGCTCTTCGTTAGCCATAGCCACCTTCCTTGTTGTTCACCGTCACAGGACTGTCGTTATCCTGTTAAGCCCGCCTTAAGACTCTCTAACAAAATAGAGCGCTGTGATTGGATGAAGTCCACGGCGTCAGCCAATAGAAATCCCTATGGTTTGATACTAGACGTACAGGCTGAGCAAATTAAATTTCCGCCGCTAGGGTGCGTCTAGATTTCTAGGCTAATTATTAGTAGTACCATGATGATGTTGATGATGATGGGGATGATTATTATAATCATTAGTAGTAGTAGTTGTGGTAGTAGTAGAAATGCACTTTACAAATACTAATATGAGATTTCTTTTCAGTCTAACCTCGAAAAGATGTGTCGCACACTTGAGGACCAAATGAGTGAACTGAAGGCAAAGAACGATGACAATGTCCGTCAACTAAATGACATAAGTGGACAAAAGGCCAGGCTTACAACTGAGAATGGTATGAGCAAATGCACAGCAAATGCAATCATTACAAATACACACTTAAGTTCCTTTTTAAAGATATTTCAACTGCCTGTCTGAGGATCCAAAAGAAAAAAAAACTTTGACAATATTTTTGCAGGTGAATTTTGCCGACAACTTGAGGAGAAAGAAGCTCTTGTTTCTCAGCTGACCAGGGGCAAGCAAGCTTACACCCAACAGATTGAAGAGCTGAAGAGGCAAATTGAGGAGGAAGTCAAGGTAACACCAGGGAGATAATAGACTACTACTCTTCTACGGCTGCAAACGGGATTCACTCACAGTTAACCAAATATTTCTTTATTAGGGCAGGGCAGGCATATTTCTGCCTATAAAATTATTTCTAAACCAGTCTGCTAAAGTCTGCTAAAGTCTGTAGTGAAGTCTGTGTAGGGTTTTCCAGGCTCCATTTCTTTTTACGAGACACCCTGCTCACAAGAGCCATCTGGCGGTTGTTTGGGTTGTTGCAGTGTCGTCGCAGCGTCACTGGAGAAATACAAATTAAAGTCGCGTGATCGCGCGTGAGGTCACGTGCGAATCACGGGTGAAGCCGGCCAATTTGAAGTAATGCCCACTGTACATTCAAGTGTATGATCAAAATATTCCTTTAATTGAAATATAACTGCTATTTAAAGGCCAAGAACGCCCTGGCTCATGCTGTCCAATCAGCCCGTCATGACTGTGACCTGCTCAGAGAACAGTTTGAGGAGGAGCAGGAGGCCAAGGCTGAGCTGCAGCGTGGAATGTCCAAGGCCAACAGCGAGGTGGCTCAGTGGAGGACCAAATATGAAACTGATGCCATCCAGCGCACTGAGGAGCTGGAGGAGTCTAAGTACAATATTTTATTTCAACATACATTTATAAAATGTGTTTTATTTGACATGAAACTACTTACTACGTACTATTTGCTTTGATAGTCCATATGAGTTAAGGATAAAACTTTTTCTCAGGAAAAAGCTTGCCCAGCGTCTCCAAGATGCTGAAGAATCCATAGAGGCTGTGAACTCCAAATGTGCCTCTCTGGAGAAGACCAAGCAGAGACTCCAGGGTGAAGTGGAGGACCTCATGATTGATGTTGAGAGGTCTAATGCACTGGCTGCTAACCTTGACAAGAAACAAAGGAACTTTGACAAGGTAAGTAAATTAAGTACAATGTCCACTTATGTCATGTAGCCAATGATGACCCAGTTTTTGGACTTTTTGAGCAATAAGACATCTCTAAAACACTTCACATTTGTCAGATCCTGGCAGAATGGAAGCAGAAGTATGAGGAGGGCCAGGCTGAGCTGGAAGGTGCTCTGAAAGAGGCTCGCTCTCTCAGCACTGAGCTCTTCAAGATGAAGAACTCCTATGAAGAGACTCTGGATCACCTGGAGACCCTGAAGAGGGAGAACAAGAACCTACAACGTATGTCAGCATTATGTCTTCAAATGTATCCATAAAATGCACACTTAAGTCCTACAGGGAATTTCCCTATAGGGAAATGAACATATGAACTTATTAAGCACATTCTAGCATTCAACCAAACTTTGTCTTTTCAGAGGAGATCTCTGACCTGACAGAGCAGCTTGGAGAGACTGGCAAGAACATTCATGAGCTGGAGAAGGCTAAGAAGACAGTGGAGTCTGAGAAAACAGAAATCCAGACTGCCTTAGAAGAGGCAGAGGTCATACAATTACTAGCTACACACTTCTTAAATCTTTAATCTTTTTTTTATATAGTAAATCTGAATTTCCCCTTGGGGATCAATAAAGTATCTATCTATCTATCTATCTATCTATCTATCTATCTATCTATCTATCTAAATTAAAACTGTGTGTCCCATAGGGTACACTTGAGCATGAGGAGTCCAAGATTCTTCGTGTCCAACTGGAGCTTAACCAGGTTAAGGGTGAAATTGACAGGAAGCTGGCAGAGAAGGATGAGGAGATGGAGCAGATCAAGAGGAACAGCCAGAGGGTGATTGAGTCCATGCAGAGCACTCTAGACTCTGAGGTCAGGAGCAGGAATGATGCCTTGAGAATTAAGAAGAAGATGGAGGGAGACCTCAATGAGATGGAGATTCAGCTGAGCCATGCCAATCGCCAGGCAGCTGAATCTCAGAAGCAGCTCAGGACTGTCCAGGGACAGCTCAAGGTACCAAAAGATCCATTTCACTTATGTATGAATGTTAAATAACATTGGTTGTTACATAATGATTATCTAATCAACAGGATGCCCAACTGCACCTTGATGATGCTGTCAGGGGACAGGAAGACATGAAGGAGCAGGTCGCCATGGTGGAGCGCAGGAACAACTTGATGTTGGCCGAAATTGAGGAGCTGAGAGCTGCCCTGGAGCAGACAGATAGAGGCCGCAAAGTGGCTGAGCAGGAGCTGGTGGATGCCAGTGAACGTGTTGGACTGCTGCATTCACAGGTACTCAACTAGAAAAACAAATTGTTATTGCTCTACATGATCTGCTTCTAAATGTCACTCAACACTAAATCGGATGAAAATAAGCTTTTATTCGCTTTTTATAGAACACCAGTCTCATCAACACCAAGAAGAAGCTGGAGGCTGACCTTGTTCAAGTCCAGGGAGAAGTGGATGATACAATCCAGGAGGCCAGAAATGCAGAGGAGAAGGCCAAGAAGGCCATCACTGATGTGCGCCATTAATGATCTATTTTGATATTTTGATCTAATGGGTGTGAAATGGATGTGAAAATCCTTCTGTTTGAGATTTTGTGAGATTAATGTCTACAAATATTTTAATCCACAGGCTGCCATGATGGCTGAGGAACTGAAGAAGGAGCAGGACACTAGTGCTCACCTGGAGAGGATGAAGAAGAACCTGGAGGTCACAGTCAAAGACCTGCAGCACCGTCTGGATGAAGCTGAGAATCTGGCCATGAAGGGTGGCAAGAAGCAGCTCCAGAAACTGGAGTCAAGGGTATGTCCACAGAATGTTACATGTTTATAAGACAAACTTATTGTACAACTTATATAACTTATAGTTAGTGAGAAAATACTTACATACTGTACATCTACATCTATCTCAAGGTGCGTGAGCTGGAGTCTGAGGTTGAGGCTGAACAGAGACATGGAGCTGATGCCGTGAAAGGTGTCCGCAAATATGAAAGGAGAGTCAAGGAGCTCACCTACCAGGTAGGTTAAATACTGCTCAGAAACCAGAAACACAGAAGCACTAAATGGTGATTTGACACTATACTCTACTCTTATGACCATTGTACAGACTGAGGAGGACAAGAAGAATGTCACTAGACTGCAGGATCTGGTGGACAAGCTGCAGCTGAAAGTGAAGGCCTACAAGAGACAGGCTGAGGAGGCTGTGAGTAAACACTTGTATTGATCTAGCCAACATATGGTGAAATAAACTGATATACTTGAAAATAGATTTGGTCTTGAAAACAAAAGGAAACCATTTCTATTTTATCACAGGAGGAGCAGGCCAACACTCACCTGTCCAAGTACAGGAAGGTGCAGCATGAGCTTGAGGAGGCTCAGGAACGTGCTGACATCGCTGAGTCCCAGGTCAACAAGCTGAGGGCCAAGAGCCGTGATGCTGGAAAGGTACTGAAAAGTAATCTTAACCTCTTACTGTGGCAACTCTGAAATTGATGATTGACATCCATCACTGCTTATGATTTTTACAAATACAACTTTTGTTCATGTCCGTTTTATCTCTTGTGAATCAGAAAGCAAGTGATTAACTCATGAATATCTGTTGTATAAAAACAAGCTAAATACAAGTAAACATGTAATTCTAAATAGCTTTCTTTTTTTGTCACTTAGGGAAAGGACCATGAGGAATAACAAGAAATGTCCTTCCAACAGAGGAATCATAAAATATGAATTCCCCAATAAAGTAAATGATTTTTAAAAATACTTTCTGCTGTTCCTCCTCATTCTTCTTCAAACTTATGGAGGTCTTTGATCCGTTGCACACACATCATTATCCCCCCCCACACACACATCATTATCCCCCCACAGCCCACACACACACTCACAAGCGAAAACACACACACAGGGAAGCACACATACACAAAAGCAAACGCACACATGCACACACTCATTTACATACACAAAAGTTGCAAGAGTAGGGGATGGAGTAGGAGATGGAGACAGGTCTGTGTAACGCTTTGCAGTGCTTTGTTCTATTTGCTCCATCCATCTGATCCAAATAAAAATGTGTTCAATAATCCAATTTTCAAATGTTTTAACTGGTCAGCAAATAGACAATTGCTGCTATTTTCTAAATGTGTCTTTAGTCACGCAAGAAAAAGAAAAAAAAAACAGAAACTGGATTGGAAACAAAAGTAAAAGTTAATAGTCTAATAGTCTAAAAGTTAATAGGCCTAGTCTATTCAGTTAATATTGGATTTTTGCCTTTTTTTACCGTTTTTGTTGGGGTGAACCACAAGCGTAGGGGGGTGGGGGTCACCTGATACATATTGGCACGCGGTGTTGGTGATCACATTTTATCAACGGATGTAGAGATGGAGGGCTATCAAACACAGTTCAGCTTGCATCAAGGTGCCAAGCGATTGATAATGTCAGCTCGAGATCAGAACCTCAGATGCAGAGGGAGACATTGCTGCATCCTGACACTTATGAGTAGCCAAGAAGCTGGAGGCTGAAGAAGAAGCTGGAGGCTGACCTTGTTCAAGTCCAGGGAGAGGTGGATGATACAGTCCAGGAGGCCAGAAATGCAGAGGAGAAGGCCAAGAAGGCCATCACTGATGTGCGCCATTAATGATCTATTTTTGTTAATGGGTGTGTTGCATGCCTGATTTGAAAGTGCTCATTTAAAAAAATATCCTTCTATTTAAAATTTTGTGAAATTAATGTCTACAAATATTTTAATCCACAGGCTGCCATGATGGCTGAGGAACTGAAGAAGGAGCAGGACACTAGTGCTCACCTGGAGAGGATGAAGAAGAACCTGGAGGTCACTGTCAAGGACCTGCAGCACCGTCTGGATGAAGCTGAGAACCTGGCCATGAAGGGTGGCAAGAAGCAGCTCCAGAAACTGGAGTCAAGGGTATGTCTACAGAATTTTACAAGTTTATAAGACAAACTTATTGTACAACTTATATAACTTATAGTTAGTGAGAAAATACTTACATACTGTACATCTACATCTATCTCAAGGTGCGTGAGCTGGAGTCTGAGGTTGAGGCTGAACAGAGACGTGGAGCTGATGCCGTGAAAGGTGTCCGCAAATATGAAAGGAGAGTCAAGGAGCTCACCTACCAGGTAGGTTAAATACTGCTCAGAAACCAGAAACACAGAAGCACTAAATGGTGATTTGACACTATACTCTACTCTTATGACCATTGTACAGACTGAGGAGGACAAGAAGAATGTCACTAGACTGCAGGATCTGGTGGACAAGCTGCAGCTGAAAGTGAAGGCCTACAAGAGACAGGCTGAGGAGGCTGTGAGTAAACACTTGTATTGATCTAGCCAACATATGGTGAAATAAACTGACATATTAGGAAAATAGATTTTGTATTGAAAACATGAAAAAAGTCTATGTTATCACAGGAGGAGCAGGCCAACACTCACCTGTCCAGGTACAGGAAGGTGCAGCATGAGTTTGAGGAGGCTCAGGAACGTGTTGACATCGCTGAGTCCCAGGTCAACAAGCTGAGGGCCGTGAGTCGTGATGCTGGAAAGGTAATGAGTAATGATGAATTAGTCATTTTAACCTCTAACTGTGACAACTTTGAAATTGCGGATTGACATCCATCATTGCCTATAATTTTTACAAACTGATTTTCTCACTTAGGGTAAGGATCACCAGGAATAACAAGAGATGTCTCTCCAACCAAGGAATCATAAAATATGAATTCCCCAATAAAGCAAATGAATATAAAATCTATTCTGATGTTCTTTCTCTCTTCTCATCTTCAGGTTTCATATTAAAACTTACAGAGGCTCTGAGAAAAATAAAATCTAATCCACCAAACTAACAACATGGACTTGGCATACTGCACTTACATGTACCACACAGTGCACTTTTTTTCCTCTTCTCTCTCAATCTATTCATTATTTTTTTTCTAAATATCTCTTTCTTTATCCTTATAAAAATAATCTTATAAATTGTTGGTGATCTCTCAGGACATCCCTGCACAGGAAAGCTGAGCAGCTAAATGTCATTTCACTACATGTTTTACAACAGTATCTCTATGTACAGTGTACAGTATGTGACAAATAATTGACAGTGAAATGGTTTATTGTGAAATGGTTTATTTGATTGGGTTCTTGGTGAAATTGGGTAGCCTAGAAATCTAGACGCGCCCCTTGCTGCCAGGACTAGTCTAGCAACTCTCCGTTGGCTTGTGAGCTCCAGAAATCGAAACTTAATCTGGCATTGAAATCGTGTATAGAGTCGTTTGGTGGGCTTAACATAATGATTGATGGCAGAGTTGCAACGGTTTGGCTTGTATTCCCTGCTACTTGAAAACAAATATCCTATTGCGTCCTATTGCGTGCAGAGGGAATTTGAAAGACAACTGACTATCCCATTTTAATGTGGGTCTGGCTCGCCAGGCTAGAAGTTGGGGACACCTGACAAAATTCTCCAGTTCCTGCTCTTCTCAACGAACCTGGACAGTCCAGATGGCCAAAAGGGTGTCACTTCATGTGTGAAGGCAGCTAGTGTGAAACTCAGAGAAATATACCAGTTACATTGTAGATGTCTGAAATTGCTCTGATTTTTTACATGATAATGATAAAAAAAATGTAGTTAGTGTTTCCAGAGTGACTATGAAAGTTGTTTTCCTGTCTTTTTCTGCAGATCCATTTGTGTGCAGTTTCCTGCTCAAATATTATGTATTCATGACATCTGAAGAGCTGTGCTCTGCCCTGCTGAAGTACAGTAATATCCTTCTAAAACAACTGCCACTGACTGATCATTGCTTATAGTAAGATTTTAGACATAAACTGCTACACTATAGAACTTCCATATATAGTTTAGGTTTGCTGTGTTTCTGAAAGGAAAGCAAAGCAGTTTTGGTTAAGTCAGAGGTCACACTTCCTTAACGAACGTTTCACTCTCCATTCTGAGCAATCAGCAGGCACGTGCAGAGAAGGGGGGGCTCTAGCACTGCCCTTTTGCCCCTTTGATGTCCAAGTGCCCTTTTGACAAGACCCGTTTTTTACTTTTTAAAATTTGTAAGACTTCCGCTAGTTCCAACGTGAATATTCGCTAAAATGTCTCATTAATAGTTGTGAAATTAGAAATTTACAAAAATAACAATTTTCTGTGTTAATTGACATGTTTTGCGCCCACCAATCCGTGACGTCATACTCTCACTGAGAGTGAACTCTCAGAACACAGAAGGTGCACGCAGGCACAGTGCTGCAGGAGACGTTTGGGAGCACGGTATGAGGTCACTTGGCAGTTAGCCTATCTGAACATGCAATAGTATTCAGCTTAGAGATAGAGAATAAAATGTTTAAAGTTGTTTCATGTTTAATGAAGTAGGCTATCAAACCCGTTTTAAAGCAACACCAAATAACTTTTCCTCTGTTGCACGCACGCTATTTTATCCAGCAACGGCTTTGCAAATAACGATGTCCATAGACAAGGTAGAATATGTTGCATGATTTTATGAAAGTACGATGTATTGCGACATCATGCAAGTCAAATTTGTAGTTTCTTATGTCTCATTCCATCGAACTACAAACCCGCTACCCGATCTGGCAAACTTGCATAGTGCGGTTACAGCCGATACAGGGGCGCGAAGCGAATGCAGAAGTGCCGTTCACCCTGTTACGAGTTGATGAACCACGGAAACAATTTTGGAAACATTATTTTAAGGTACAAAAAACTCTTTGGTGTTGCTTTAACCATGTCATGGTCCATCCATTTCAATAACCTGGCAGCTTCGAAAATCTAAGGCTGAACGTTCATAACATATTCTGTTTAGGTTACTATGTTATAGTAGCTTAGGTTAGTAGACCTAGTTCATAAAACAGAGTAGACAAACCTTTTCTAAATCGTCATAAGCCGACGACATACAGTAGGCTACTGTAGTTGTTTAACTAACCCACCTCCACACGTCGTTCTATAGGCTACGTTTCACTCAGTGGCCACACGCACAGCACGTGAATCTGCAAGACACCAGCTTGCTAATGGTGGTAGTTCACTGTGATAAGATAAACATTAAAATTATAGCCTGACAAGCCAGACTAGGCAATAACATAGGCTATTTGCTGCCTCTAGGGTGCGTAGATTTCTAGGCTATTAAAATTAGCTTTGAATTTAATCAAAAATATGTAGCCTTATAGCCTATGATCTCTCAGTAGACATGAAAAAATTTGTTCCATGTGCCCTTTTTTTTATTTATTTGAGCCCCTGCCCCTTCAAAGGTATCTGCACGCCCCTGGCAGTCAGTGCATCAGTGAACACTGGGCTGGTGTAGGTCAAAGAGAGAATAATGACGCTGATCATCCAGTGGGTGTCACTGTATGGTCTTATCCTGCTGGACAACCCTGCAGTGGTTCACTTCTTGGAGGGAATGATGTTTGTTTGACCCAGTGAGTGTGTGTAATCCCAAACTGTGTGCCATGAGAGCTGTGCAAGTGTGTTGTCAGAAACATTCCGAATTGTTTTTGTTTCTTTCTCCTTAATAATCATTAACAATTTGCCCAAAAGTATAGGCTATCAAATTACATTTCAGAAAATCACTTCTGAACATTTATGCATATGGTTTTGCACATTCGTCCTTTTTTCTTGATACCATTTGAATTGGCCATGGTACAATGGTACAAAAGGGCAACAAACAGGAAGAAATGAAGCTACCAGGAAGGGACAGGCAGGTTGGATGTTTTTCTAAATGTTCTGAAGTTATACAGTAGATATTGTGCTGGTTGCATCATTTGCTTTTGTGCTCTCTTAAAACAGAAGCTGTTAAAACAGGTGAAGGGTCATGCACTTCTCCGCATGCTGAGAGATTACATCAGTGCAAGGAGATACATATTGTGAGACACACACACACACACACACTTGGAAACATTAAGGAAGTAGTAAGCTCAGGGATGGATTACTGCACGGGCCTACCGGGCCCAGACCCAGGGGCCAAAGGGGTCAGGGGGCCCTAAAGCCCAAGCCTTTGCATGGAATCATTGCCTCAATATCAACAAATCAGGATGTAGGCTATGAATCTGATTGAATTTAGTATTGGCCATCCCCAAAATCCCAGAATACAGGAAATCACATCAAACATATGGCGTGTGACAAGAATTGCATCAACATTGTGGCAGGCGGCAGGTGTTGTGCCTCCCAACTGGGTCTTCTTCAGGCAAATGGTGGACACATTTGATGAAGGGATATATGTAGGCCTTACAATCAGCAGGGTCGAAGCGTTACCTGTTGTGCATTAAATATATGGGAGTCAAAAGCAGTGTTGCGGACATTATATTTTTTCATTTGAGTAAGTTTTTTTGTCCTGCACTTGGCAGAAGGTGGGATGTGCACACAATCACTTTTTGCTGAATTCAATAACATAACAGTACATAGCTGCAGTCAGGCAAGTGCCAATCTTTGCCCTCGTCTCGCAATGTTGAAGAAAGTGACATCCTGCATCCAAATCCTGGTCCAGATTGGCATGTAGGAGGACAGAGATACGGTGATCATCTAGCATGTCTGAAATTATAAGGTAAATGAAACTAGTAGCATTTAAGTTATGTGTGCAAACACATACACACACAGACACAGGCATGCACACACACATGCACACACACACACACACAATTACAATGCCCTTCGCCCCCTGCTGGGGAGCAAGGGCAACTAAACTAAACTAAACAGTGCTTTCAGCTTGCAGCAGCCAATAGCAGCCTCTGACCTCATATGAAATGTCTGTGTGCGAGACCTGGTCTGCATTGCCATAATGGATCTAGCAGCGGCTGTGTTTATCTTCAGCCTTCTGTTCACTGCCTCAGACTCTGCCCTCTCTTTGAAGGTAGGACCCGTTTTAGTCTATAGTAAAAAAGCAAATTGAAAACATTGAAACCAAAGTGGCATTAAATAAATAGTAATAATCCCACATACACCAATGTGCAGTAATATGAGTGGAAACAGGGAAAAGGAAAACTTACAATTATTTTGTGATATTTGCCTACTAGTTAACCTTTATGGTGCCTCTCCTTGTAAAGCTATGACATCACGTCCTGAGGTCAGGCATACTGTAGATCTTAAAATATTAAGTGTAAAATTACTACATTTCTGTGAAAGAAATTAGATCCTTACAAAAAGATGTCTCTCTATTCAGTTCTCACACGTTAATTATTAGCTGATCATTTTAGTATTTTCCATCATAACTATTGGTTTTGAGAGATTTAGAATTGTGTTGTCAACAAACCAAAGTAATTATACACTTCTATCTAACCTACTATATTATTATTATTATTATTATTATTTGCAGTCAAGAAACTGGGATGTCTACAGCTTTCACATCAACTCCACAGTAACCAGTCGCTATGCTATCACAGTTATCACAAGTCGTGTGGCGAACACCCGTGACGACTCTAATGAGATTGACTTCCATGTGAAGATCCCCAAAACCGCCTTTATCAGCAAATTTAGAATGTTGGTAGTCCAATTTACTCTATATTCATAACTCTAAATTGCAGACCGTTAAATATCTAGACATTCTAATTAAACTGGTACAATATCATCACATCATTCTAATAATCATCTGTCTCTGTTCCCTGCTTTTAACTACAGGACTATTGATGGGCAGACATACGATGGGGTTGTTAAACAGAAAGAGGAGGCCCAGCAGCAGTACAGTCAGGCTGTCTCACGAGGCCAAAGTGCCGGACTTGTCAGGTAAACAATCAAACCACAAAACATATTTTGCTGTCACAGTGACAGCAGGCATATAATGTTTCCAGTGTGCACATATTCAGTTTGCTTCATGCTGGACAACCTCAAAACCTCAATACCCACGGGGCAAAGTACACAAACTACTTGTAAATGTTTGACACATTCATCAACAAAATTCTGTTAATATAAGGGAACAAAAAAGTTACCATTGATATTTATCATGTTAACGTGATCGATATGTCAACAATACATTTAAACTGTTTTTAGAACTACTACAGCTACTGACTATAGTATGTACTATATTTGTTTTATAAGCCACTTTGAATAAAAGTGTCTTCTTGGCAAAGCTTCATATGGCCTCTAGATAAAGTCAAGAACCCCCCTGGTATTTTCTGAGGCCATTCATGGCTACTCAGCTGTGTACCATTTGATACAACTGGGGGAGCGTGTTCAGAAGTGTAGTCACGGTTTCCCAGTGGAACAGAGAACTTGTGGAGAACCTGCTTCCTCTGAATTATTGAGATACTTTGTGGATTATACCCATGTTTTCTGTCTGTGGACTCCTCGTTCGTGTTAGCCAACAAGGGACTTTGGATGTGCATTGACTTTTTTGAAAAATGTCCCAGTTGAGGACATTGTTTGGCTGCTTAGATTTGACTGCACAGTCCACTGTTGATTTATGATTTCTAAAAGAGGTCGTCTATGCTTTTTGACACCTTTTGTCAACTCCATCACACAGCATGATAACTTTATGTCTGTGGTCTTTGCATCGGTGCTCTTGTTGATCTATGACGGTGTGAGCACTATAGAGTAAAGGTGTTGCCCCCAGAAATATGGCAGCCACATTTATGCACTAATAGAACCCAAACCCAATGCGGTATCTAGCTTTCCAATATCTATGGTGAGCACTGCTGAGGCCACAGAGCTCAATTAAGGGCTGTTCAGACTGACGGGCGTTTTTGACCTCCAGGCGCTCAATTCGACCGTTGCAACACGCCTCGCGTTTGAATGATCATGGCACAAGCAAAAAAAAAAAGCGAGGCATTTAAAAGTGTAAAAGCTCAAATTTAAAAACAATTTTTAAAAACAACTTTTAAGGTTGCATTTTTTTTCAATAATGGGTCATTGCTTAACTGCCTGCCTTAGCTAAGTCAATTGGTGCTGGCCAGGGAAAAAGTTCCGGATGCCCAGACTTATGTACAGTAACAGACAAATTAGCCTACATAAACATCCATTGATCTTGTTCATTTTGAATGTATAATTCATTAACATTTTTTTTTAAAGTATGTTGATCTGTTATTTCTTCAACAAATGCTTTAAGTAGAGTCAGAAGTTAGTATGTCTGGATATTTAGTTAAACACAACATAGCAACAACATGTACACAATCAATTTCCACTTCACATGTTTTTAACACACACTACTTTGGAATACTTGTGTTTTGGATGTAAAAAAGTCTGTCAGTGAGAACGCCGCCTTAGACCATTTCCTACAGGATAGTATGAATGCCGCCTTAGACCATCCCCCAACTGATCAGCAGGCACACTGCAGGGAAGTCAAATAACTGACATTTGAGTAAATAACTAAGTCTCTCTACAGTTTCTACTGCCCCCTTTGCCACCTCCTTACTCAAATCCCACACCTGCAGCTACAATCAATATGTTCATGGTGATATGATGGAGATCTTAACTGCTGCTGAGGGTTCATCACTCAGTCTTTTCTTGCCATTGAAATGCAGTCAAGCTCTTCCCAAACTCACCATTCAAAAGGGCACCCATATCATACCTACCTTCCTCCCTTCCTTTACTTTCTTGGCGCTTAAACAGGTAACTTATTCGTACACAAAGCAGCTGTTAGATAAAGCAAAACAAGCAAGCCCTCAGCTGGGTGTCATTACATGCATGTGACGACAACAACTAGGCATTCATGAAACAGTTCCATTGCATCTTTGGGCCTTCACTAGAAACGGGGGGGGGGGGGGGGGGGCTGCCTCTGCATTCTCCCTCAGGGCCAGCACTCAGTGGCAGGTAGTGGAAAATAAGGCATTAACATGCCTCCAGAGTGTAGCACTGTAGCTGCCTGGCTACTTTAGCTGTTGGGTGCAGCAACTCAAGCTAGATAAAACTGATTGTTTAAGTTCATTTTCGTACTGACAGTATTTGGTGACCTTGAGAAACTGTGATTTATGTGAAAATTCGCTGGACTTGTGATGAGATGTGTCAATCTGAAAAATAAAAACAAATCATGGAATAAAAAATGACAAATACATTGGAGGTATTAAGGTATAATTAATATTATTATTAATACATTATATTCTTATATAAGGTATATTGTTGCATTAAATTATTGATTCATTTAAAAGTATTTATTGACATAAACAATGGAGGATAGATGTATACACCTAAATATGTCACAAATCCTCCATACACAGTACACCTGATATACAGAATGCTATTAGTTTTGACAGAAGCTAGTTGATTGATTGCTAACTTCAGTTGATATCAAGGCATTTTTGACATTATGTTACATTCTTAACATTCTGTTGATATTTGTTGGTCATTTTGTACATTTCGTAATACAATAGCACCTTTAATGCTTTTTCATTGCATGCCCTTAGTTCGGTGGGCAGGACTTTAGAGGACTTCAAAACATCTGTGACTATCGCCGCTCATAGCAAGGTGACCTTTGAACTCACCTATGAAGAACTGCTCCATCGTCGTCTTGGCAAATATGAGTTGCTGATCAATGTCCAACCTGGTCAAATTGTCAAAGACTTTAAGGTAAAAAAGTAAATGGGTATGATAAGGAGACACTGTCTCAAATTCATTAAAGGGACATCTTTTACTTTCTTTTGACTCTCTTACTCAAAAAGAGAGACCACAATAAATATGTAAGTGCTATTTCCATACAATCCATACAAGGTTCATGTCTCCTACAACAGATTGATGTAAACATTTATGAGAAGCCTGGAATAAACTTTTTGGAAGTTAAGGGCTCCTTGGGTGAGAAAGGCTTGGCCAATGCCATCACAACCACACGTGCTGACAAACAGGTAGTGCACAGGATTTTCCCATGATCAACATGTACAGTACAGTACTGTAAACTTGTTATACCTGAAAGCTGTTTAACTGGCGTGACCATGTCTGAATCAGCATAAAGAAATGTACATTTTCTTGGTGTACTTTGCTTCACCTTTATCTCAATGTCTTCCCATTTTAGGCATGGGTAAGTTTCTACCCCACTCATGGACAGCAAATGGATTGTGATGGTTGTGGAGAGACAGGACTTAAGGGAGATTTGAAAATTCTTTATGATGTTGACAGACCACGGTCCCAAGGTGATGTAACGGTACGTAAATGACTTTGTGATTGAGTCTCCAAGGTCAATCTATTATTTCAAATTTATTCCCAAAAGCCAAACTTTCCTCTAGAGAAAAATCTGGGAATCAAATCTCTTACAATAAAGTATTTTATATTTTCATATTTAATTTATTTGTAAATGGCACCAATAATGTGTGTATGCTGTGTGCATGCCTTTTGTTTTTGTTTTTATTTGTGGCTTGATTGTTTGGTAACACTTTACTTGACGGTATCTACATAAGATTGACATGAGACTGTCATAACTTGTCATGACAAAAACCGAATGACACTAACCCTAACTTGTCATGACAAAAGCCAAATGACACTTGACAGAAGCGAGTGACAGACGTGTTATGTCATAAACGTTTATGACTTGTTTATAATGTTTATGACACGGTCATGACAGTGTCATGTCACTCTTATTTAGATGACGTCAAGTGTAACTGATTGTTTAAATGTGTCTGCACCATTCTATTTAGTCAAAGTGTTTTATGTGGCTGTCTTTATACTCTACATGTTCTGTACCCCCAAGGAACATGGCGGCTACTTTGTTCATTTCTTTGCACCAGCTGACCTTGCACGTATCCCCAAAAATGTGGTCTTCATTATTGATCAGAGTGGCTCTATGCATGGAAAGAAAATTGCTCAGGTAAAGTGGCACCCAATAGATTTGTAAAAAGCAGTGGAGGTGTGCTGTACATTTCAACCAAGATCTGCAACCTTTTCTGCAGACTCGAGGGGCTTTACTGAAGATTCTGGATGACTTAGCTGAAGATGACTATTTTGGTCTCATCCTATTCAATAGCAATGTATCTCCATGGAAACGCGAACTCCTCCAAGCCACCCAAACTAATTTGGAGATGGCAAAACAGTTTGTCAAAGGGATTGCAGATCATGGTGGTGAGATAGACCTTATCATTACATTGCAGAATAATAAGCCTTCAGTGTTAATTTAACTTAGACAGTAGTGTGTAAATAAAACTTTTCTTGAGAACTTAGAACTTATTATTCTTATTGTCATTAGTAGTAGTTGGGTAGTAGTAGTAGTAGTAACCATAGTAGTGTTAGTAGTAGTAGTAGTTGTTATAGTAGTCACAGTAGGAGTATTTAGTATTTATTTATTATACTCTACAGTGTACATATTAGAAGTTGTATGATGCGTGTGTTGGATCCCCTCTCCAGCAACAGACATCAACGCTGCTGTGCTGAAAGGAGTAGAGATGATTCAGCAACACCCCAGGAACGGCTCAGCCTCCATTCTCATACTGCTAACAGATGGAGATCCCACATCAGGTGTGAAAACTCATCTCAGCCTGGGAGCTCTGATTTAAACTTTAACATGAGATCGGCTCAAATATTATAATGGATTATTTTGCCTCTTGAAGGAGAAACTAATCAAGGGAAAATCCAGTCTAATGTGAGAAAGGCCATTGGGAAGAAGTTTCCTCTGTACTGCCTTGGATTTGGGTTTGATGTGAACTTTGAGTTCCTGCAGAAGATGGCCCAGGAGAACAGTGGTCTGGCACGCAGGATCTACGAGGACTCAGACGCAGCTCAACAGCTCAAGGTACAGATGCGTCTCACCACAACTGTTAGAATGATTGACACATAAAGCTTAGTGTGACGTTACCAAGAACTGGCAAGAAGTTTAATTTAGTAGCTGACTACGCCACCCTAGTATCAAAACCAGGGAACAGGTTTCTGTTAATCAAAAGACTCAACAGGCTCACAGGTTCAGGCATGAGACAGAGACAGAGTTCCACAAAATGATATGCTTTTATTTAAGCACAGAAGATGGGGAACAAATTAAGAGAAACCTAGACTGGAAGGAAAGAGCTGGAACACAAGACTAAGAAAATATTAATTCATTATTAAAAATGTAGGTAACACTTCACTTGACGGGTGAGTTCATAACACATTCATAGCAGCTCTCATAAACTGCACATAAAGCATTCATGACTGTTTCATGAGACATGACTCAAATTCATACTAAACCTTTCATGAATGTGGAAGACAGAATGACGAGAGTTTGTCAAAATACAATTCCAAAGTCGCAAAGCAGCATCGCTGTTTTTGGTCCAAACCTCTTACCTGATCATGTCAATGGGCTACTCCAGTGCCAAAAAGACAGAACATGGTCAAGCAAATAATTTTTGTTTCATAAAAATATATTTGTTTTATGATGTAACCTTTGCAGATGATTTCTCATCTTTTGCTACTGGGAGTGTCCAACCGTTCCAGGTTACACAAATACGGGTCAGCTGAATGTAGGCTAGTTTACCTCCCAGTGTTAAACTCAGTGATTACAAATACTTCACAACTTGTATAGTAAAGTGACATTCGATGTAGACTTAATAAGATATTCATGAAATATTTACAAAGATACACAAATATGATGTTGGACTTTTATTTTGACAAGTTGTCGTCGTTCTGTCTTCCACATTCATGAAAGGTTTGGTATGAATGTTGAGTCATGTCTCATGAAACAGTAATGAATGCTTTATGTGCAGTTTATGACAGCTGCTATGAATGTGCTATGAACTCACCCGTCAAGTAAAGTGTTACCAAAATGTACAACTTTGTGCCCCATAGAGTTAGCCTGGGTTTTCCCATGCTGCCTTACACGCACGATTTTATTCACGCTGCTAGGCAGCCTGGATTCCATGGAGCTAATTTTCGCCTCAGTTAGGGGACCAATCACAAAACGGAGGGAGGGCAGCAAGGCGATGACGACACATCGAAGCCGTTATGAGCTACATACAGACGCATTTGATAGACATTCGTAGCGCCCAATAAACGGCTCTGGGCATTCGTAAACCACGTTTCAAATACGAGAAAATGAATGCCTAGTTCCCAGACCCCATCTCAATGAGATGAGGTCTGACGTTAGCCAGGCTACCATAGAGTGGGAAGGTAACAAAACATGAGACAAGACAATTAGTTGGACAGGAGGAAGGGGGCTTACCATAGAGAGGCAGGCTATCCTGAAGAGAGGGATGTCATGATCACACATGGATATAGGAGACAGCAACCACCGCAACCCACACAGGTAAACAGTACTGGAAACACACACAGTGAAGCCACACATGCAGTACAAGCTAAAGACTCCCACCAACACCAGGTGACCAGCCTCCCCTGCAGCACCCCCCTACTCCTGCAAAACAAAACACAACAGACAACAAAGTACAGACAACAACAGTAATCACACTAGTAGGCCCGGATGACCGGATTGTCCCGTTACCACAATGAATACAAATAGAAACTAAATCAAAGACATACAAGACATTCACACAATAGGGAGTGGATGGCCATTCAAACGACAAATTCAAATAGACAACAGACACACACAACTGCTTTGAGAAGCCCAGCATCAATAGGAGGCCTATACTAGGCTGTAGAATTACACAGAGCATTAGCTTACCTTCCAGTATGCGAGAGAATCCCAAAATCGGCTGCCACCCGGAAGATCACCACACAGACCGGAACAGCCTTCCCGAGATCGCGCTGAGAGCCAAACAAACCAGCCTCACCCAAAGATGGTTGATTACGAAGATACTTCCTGAGAGGCCATTTCCTGTCCCTGGAAATGTATGCAAATAGGGTAGCAGTAGTACACGCCCCGCACGAGGTGGGGGGGTCACTATCCCCCATTTATGCAGTGATCAGGCTCCCTTTTTAACATTGAGGTCTATGGCAGAATCCAAGAATTTCCCAGAATTTGTCAAAGCCTTAATTTTCTGAGCAATGGATGCATATTTCGGACACGGTATCATGATCTCCAAACCCTCCTCCCTATTTCAGGAGAATGTTGTGACTGTATGCCCTGCATTCGGGAGAAAATCAACATTAATGAAGGTGTACACCAAGTTTGTTTTGTACTCCGGCTTCTGTCTGGCGTGGAACCGAGGCGTTCAAACGTCAGTCATACGTCAGTGACACGCCCCTGTGCAGGCGGGGACTGAACCAGAGCCCGTCTCTGACTGAACTCCACTTTGCCCTCATAGACATGAACTAGGACGACCCATCTTGCTACGCATTAATTATATTTGCCTCACCTCTGCTGCATACCTGACCCACGGTGCAAGTCAACTTATATAGAAACCAGCCAGCTGTATCCACTGATTTACTAATGAACAGCCTTAATGGCACAGGTGCGCTATTTCAACCCGCTACAATCGCAATACTAATTTGTAGAGAGTTTATGTTCCAATCAAAGATGTGAGTAAAGTTTTTACTGTAGCCCTACTTGCTGCAATAAATAAAAAAAGTGGCTAAGCATTAAACATTTTGTGTGAATATAGGAAAACATATTTTAGGAAACACCTATAGCTGGCTGACCAGGTTATTTTCATCATACTAGTCCAGTTCGCATTTGGAAATAGTGATTGTTTACTGATTTATACTGTACATACTATTTCTTAATATTTTGGTATCTTCCACAGATTCCACTTTGGTTTGATTTATTGGTTTTGTATTTGTGTTTTGTTAGTTTAAATGTGTCTGCACCATTATAATTAGCCAAAGTGTTTTAAAGTTAATTAGAATTTTAAAGGTACACTAAGCAAGATTTTCACCTTATATAACCATTACAATGCCAATTTGATGGTAAACGAAGCTTACCGTACTAACAGCATAGATAGACCATGCAACTTCAAGAATGGCGGCCCGACAAATCTCGCGAGAATCGTGAAACATTACCTTGTGTCACGGCAACACCAAGCTCTTCATTAGCCACACCCACTTCTAACTCTCCTCACTCTCACAAAGTTTCCACCTTCCGGTCTAACTCCCCAGTTTACTGATCACCTGCACCTGCAGCCCATTAACACCTTCCCCACTTAAACCCAGGATTCCCTTCACTCTTTGTCTGGCCTTGTCGTTGGCAACTTCTGTTTGACTCTGTGCCATTCTTCCCTGAGATTCTACGGCTGTCCTCTGGATGCTCTTCTTGGAAGCTGGTTGGACAGCTATCCCTGTGTTCATTTTTGTGTTCCCTTTTGGCAGTGTCCTGATCTTTTGTGTATTTTTTGGACTCTATTTTGTCATCTTGTGTGCCTCCTGTACCTGATTTAGTTTCTTATCCTCTCTCGCCTGCCCGCCCTTGGAATTTCTGACTCTTTGTTTTGGTGTGAATAAAACGTGTTCCCTCGTGCTGACAACAATAGTCTGAGCCTCTGATCTGTGATGCCATGTCAGTTGATAAAGCATTTTGGAGATAGTTTTGCTTGTTGTTAATCCTTCATTTCCACAACAAAAGCATTTTCATTGTGTACAGGGGGAATTAGTCACAAGAAGTTTGCTATTTACAACAGCCGAGTAAAATATAAATACTGTATATCGCAACTCCAAAGCAGGGGTGGGCAAATTGCAGCTCGCGGGCCAGATCCAGCCCGCCAGGCATGGCCCACCGGCCAATTTTTTAAATTAGTTTGTTTTCTATCCCTCTGTGTGCCTGGTAGCAGCAACTGGATGTATGTGACTTCACAACCACCTCACTATAAAAGTCATCCCACCAATTCAGTTCACATGTTCATATAAAATGAAAACACAAGTGTTGCCACTAATTGTCTGTATATTTCATTTTTCCGAAGGGTTTCTATGAAGAGGTGGCAACTCCTCTCTTAACAAGTGTGCAGATGAACTACACGGGTGCTACAAACCTGACCCAAACCACCTTCAGCTATTACTACAATGGCTCGGAGATTGTAGTTGCTGGAAAGATCCTTGACAACAACATAGATGACTTCAATACAGATGTTATAGCAATATCAGTGAGTCACTCTTGATTGAACTAATTTCATGAAATGCATTTCATACAGTTGATATCAACATCCCTGCTTGTCATGCTGTGGTATTGATGCAGGTTAAACATGCCAAATGTCATGTCTAACCTGTTCGGTCCTTTTCTGCTATTTTACAAAACCCATGACAGAAACATCACATGGTGAAATACAGTGATATCAAGGCCACTAAAGCGGACAAACTGCCTGCAGTGATGAGTGGTTTTGAGAACTTCCTCCAGAGACTCTGGGCCTGCCTCACCGTGAAACAGCTTCTGGAGAAGGAGTAAGTGGACAGCGCATACTGTACATGTGGTCTGCTAAATGAATAAATCTGCTGTGTGTGAGAAGCTGAACTCCTGCTGTACGTGTTTTAGGTTGATACTGACCGGCGAGGAGAAGGAGGCAGTGAAGAAGGAGGCCCTTGATCTCTCTCTCAAGTACAGTTTTGTGACCCCACTCACCTCTATGGTGGTCACCAAACCCGAGGGCGAGGACTCTCAGGTGGCCAACAAACCCAAAGAGGGAGAGAAGCCTGCTGTCCATTCTACCAGGATGTTTTCCCAACCCTCAAGGGCAACCGCCAGTAAGTAAAAGTCACTAAATGAAAGAAATTATACTCTCCCAGATAGCAAACATACACTGGGACGGAACTGGGCCACACCTACCACAACGTCCGGCATGGATCTGCATAATGGACCTGATCCGGCGTCCAAACGCACATCGGTCCAAAATTGGTCTGGATCCGTTTGACGGATCTGGTACCAATAAGGGCTAAGACTGGCCCAGTTCCGTATGGTTGTCTGTGTTACTGACGTGTTCCAGTTCTGTTTATCATATGCAATACGGGTCCGCTTATTGTGTGTGGTACGGACCCGTTTATCAGACATCAGCCGGCTTTATTTAACATGTGAAATGTGATTGGTAATTAGGGCTAATTATCCTGAAAAATCTGTTTGCTACACATTTGCTAACAGGTTAGTTATAGGTTCACCCAGGCTAAAGTTCGTAACGGTTTCCCAACAGCTCAACTGATAAACATAAGCTAGGCTACAAACACAAGGTAGAAAAACTTTACACATAAGTGTCTTATTATTTTTTTTATTCAACAACCTGGCTGTAGAAGTGCAATCCCAGACAACGTTTAAGTTGTGTTATTCCACTGTTCCCATCAATATTCAGGCTGTCTTCCTCAGTCATCTCCATGGTCAATCTGAAACAACACAAAATAAACATTAGCCATTTATTCCTTTTTGCAAATAGGCTAAGTCACAATTACACTCGTTTTTTTTATCATCAGTGATCCTGTTAGCGTTATCACTGTTTTTTCCAAAATAGTTATTGTGATGGCTGTTTTGCTTAAGTTAAGCTAGTTGTTGTTGCTGGAAAATAATAGTAAAGTTATCAATCGCTCGGTTGCTTGCTTCTCTGAATAAACCAACAGAGATAAAAAGCAGATACTACCTTGAAAAGTTGGCCTGTCCTAGTCCAACCTCAGGCTGGCAAATCATGTCAAAAGATTGATAGTGAGCAAACCAAAGATCCTTGATTAACGTTACTGCTTGGACTTCTGCATGCGTGGCAAGAATATGGGGTTGTCTCATAGCACTGTTAGATCTGACACAAACAACAATTGACTACTTTTACCACTGCTAGGTAATAATAAAAATAATGAAACGAGCATATGATCAATATTGAGCCAACTATATCTTCTTTTCCAGCCTTACTGTAGAAATGAAGTGGCCATGGGAACATAGTGCACCCCCATGGTTTCTAAATTTGTGCCTTTCCAAAATACCTTTTTTTTCTTTAGCAGCCAGTTGACAATGAAGTAGGGAAAGGACAGTCAATTTAGAATCAGCACCTTAATTAATATCATTACCACCTGGGTCTGCAGTGAAAAAATGGTCCTTCGTATCCTTCGTATCCTCATATCCGTATCACAGGTTTGGGCCAAATCAGTGTTTTGTATTTTAAAAGCATCTCCTGACTTCCAGTTGAGTTGCGGAAATTGGACCTGGGACAAATCTGTAAACCGGTGATAAAACAGCATTGCTAGCAGAGCTGACACCTGTATCAGGAGTAGACCTGGCCCACAGTCAGATACCGTATGTCCGCTACAGGCGGATCTAAAGGCTTTTATGCGGATCCGGCCCAAAGGAAATTGCTATCTGGGCTGTTATAAGCATCACATTCTGGCATTACTTCTCATATGTTAGTGATAGAAAATAGTTATCCAAACAAAAGTCTAATCAGCATCATACTGTAATTCCCCTCTTATTACTAAATAACTGAATGAATACTAATGGTAATGTTTGAGATTTTACAAATCATTCTTGTGAGCTGAATAGTCCGGCTGAAGTTTCCCATCATAGACATATGAAGACCAAGGGCGTTATTAAAAGTCAACATAACACATTGCACATGCATAAACCTCACCTTGGTATGCATTTTATGTGTGTGTATATATATATATATATATATATATATATATATATATATATATATTTATACATACATATTTTATTGAAATTTTCACTTGTCATCACTTACCCCATTTTCATGCTGATACCTTACACATTATTTGAAATCATATTTGATGCAGAGATTCATTTGATTTTTGTTTATTTTTTTAGATTTCAGACTCACTGGACATGTAGCCCAAGGTATGTCCTTGGTAGTAAGACTCTAGTTCACATTTAACATCATACCTCAATGTCCACAAGCAGTAAGATAGTGGTTCAAACTGAGAGCCTACAGAGGCAACAAAAACTATATGAACCCTTGAGTCAGCTGGTTTTATTAATTGGTCATAAAAATGAGACCGGATTTTCATCACAAGTACACAGAAAACAAGACTGGAAATTAGACTCATAAGGTAGACTTAAAAAAAAACAGAGGATATTATCAGATAGTGATTTATTAACCTCACCAGACTCCATACAAAAGCCTAAAGTGCAAGTGCATAACAAAAACACACAAATACATTGTGCTAGTTAGTAACACTACTCAAAAGCGTTGTGGTTCTCAGACAGAATGCTCCTCTGCATGTGCTCTCCCCTGAACTGCAGAGTCACAGGTCTTATGCAAGCAAAGCAGGGTTAATTGGAGACAATTTGAAACTCTAAATTCTAGGCATACTTTACATAGAAACACTCAATATAGACTGTTGAGTCAAGAACACAATCGCACTGTGGGTGCCATATGCCAGGATGAATCAGAATTTACAACGTAGTTGTGATCTCCGTATCCAAACAGTTTGATCACTAGGTTGTGAAGGCACTGGATCATGCCCATGGCTGGACCTATAGGGAAAACCTTAAATACAAACTTAGAAAGGACAAAAGAAGCCAAAGGAGGTAAAAAACAATGCTCTCAAGGGCTTTCAAAACACATGAATTGCTACTCACATAATCAGGATTTAGGTTCTTCACCATAGACTGCAGAGTTGCCTTGGCAACTCGACTAGGCACACATTAATTTTCCTGACATATTCCTCAGCAGCAAGCTTACCTTTACCCATTAGAGAACTGTCAGGGTCCTTCAATTCAACCTTGTCCAGATTACCTGACGTTGATAGCCCAGACGCACCCTTACACTGCATCTCACTCCACACAATCTTAAGCCCTCCTTACACTGACAGACAAGTAATAGAGTTTTAAGTCACAGACTATGATTTTGCAATGACTAGGGATCTTGCAGGGTAACTATTTACAAGACTGCAACTAGATTGGCCCATACCCAGATTGCTAGAAGGGCCCATACCCAGATTGCTTCTGCACACTGGGCTTACAATTTGAGGAAATCAAACGCACAGTTTTTGCGTTCTTCATCTTAAGCACTAGGCAATCTGCAATGACATGGCCAGGCCTTTTACAGTAAAAGCACGACTGTTCAGAGCTCTTACTGTGCACGTCTTGCTTACGAAAGGCCTTTCTCGGTGTGATTGGAGAGGCAGAATTTCTGTAACTAGGTGTACGTTGACTTGTGTCCCTAAAACTTACCCGTGTGTTAACACAAACTCATCTGCAAGAGCAGCAGTCTGATGGAGATCAACTACTTTCTGCTCATTAATGTAGCAACAGAGGCAGGCAAGCAATTTTTAAATTCCTCAAGGACAATCAAATCTCTGTTCTTTAGTGCCAACATCTTGAGCTATGCACCAGCGATCGGATAGTCTCTCCTTTTCTAAAGTTTGACTATTGGTTTTACGGTAACCTCAAACGCTGTCTAAGCCTCGGGCACAAGCTCATAAAATAGCAAGCTCTCAAAATAGTCGCTTTAACCAACTCATAATCAGAGCTTTGCTCGAGAGACAAGGAGTAGGCTATACCTCTTAGGCTTTACCAACTAAAATACATTGCAACAGAAGTGTCCAAACTGCTTTTGGCCACTTAAGAGTAGTTACGACTTGCTCGAAATTTACAAAGTATATATTTACATCCTTTCTAGAAACGGCAGCACTAGTTTGATATTGCGAGAAACATCAAACGATTCATCAAGCGTTGGTAGAATTTCAAAACCCTCACTTTTTGCGGCTCCTGTAATTGCAATCTGGCCATTTCAAGCCAAGAGGCCAGCTTTTGCTCTCTTGCTTGCAACTGCAATTGCTCCCGGCGAAAAGCCAACTCTTGCATACGAAATTTGTGATCCTGTTTTGAGCGGTCAGGGCCTTTAGGAGTCCTGGCTGCTCAGGAGGATCTTTCGCATTTACAGGACTTTCTGGTTTGGGAAGAATTCCCTTCTAGATAGATAGATAGATAGATAGATACTTTATTGATCCCCAGGGGAAATTCAAGGTCTCAGCAGCATACATACAAGACAAACACATTCTTTAACAGCAGAAGAGTAATTAAAGTATATAATATAAAAACACAACTAAGCAGTAAGGACAGTAGAAGATAAAGAATATGCTAAATATACTAAAATACAAATTATACTAACACTTAATACAATATATAAAAATATACTAAAATACAAATAACAAAATTACAAATTATACTAACACTTAATCTAAATCAATTCTAAAAACAGTATCCACATAGTGGTGATTAATAAATCAGAGGTGCTTGCAATGACTGAGGCAGGGACTGAGCCTGTGATTCTCTGTGCATAGTAAGGTATGGTAAGGTGCTCTAAGGTGCTCTGTGTGAATGAGTGTCATGGTGGTAGTGCAGTGGTGATAGTGGTCATGGTGATAGTGCAAATGAGTAAGTCAACAGTGCAACAATGCAGAAATAAAGTAAAGGAAAGTCTATATATCTATATATTTAACTATTTAAGAAAATGTATAAGTGTGGCCACAGTTCGGCTGTGGCATGGAGGGGGGGGTTATGCATATGTGCTAATGTGCTAATATAGCACGCAAACAGTGAGGCATAAAGACAGTGGTACAAGTGGCTAGTGGACAGACAGTGCCAAACATGGAGGGGATGAAGAGGCAGACAGACTATGCAGAGAAGTCTATCTCTCCTGTTCCCTTCCCTTCCCTTCTCAACCAAACGTGAAGTGAGGGCAGATATTATTGTGGACTGCTTGCGCTTTTTCTCTGACGAGAGCTCAACTTCATAATTAGCTGCCAAATCAGTCAATTACTCCTTAGTAAGGGTTTCCATCAAGGACGCATCAGGATTTGCAATAAAGACAGTCGCCATTGTAGCAAAACCACATTAGTTCCAATTTTTTATTTAAAATAAACTAGTTGAGTTACCAAATCAAACTTTGTACCCAAAAGAAACTGCAGTTATCAAAACACCGGAGTTATCAAAGCACTACTTCAAACTGCAACAAAATTGTTATATGCATTTGAAACTTAATTTTACTGAAGTGGTCAGCAGCGAGAACAAAGACCACGGACAAAGTGCGCTGTTCATAAAATTATGCAACCACAAACGCTAAGCGCACGTCTAACCAAAGCTATAACCTGCAAAGAGGTTCAGCAAATTTAACGAAGCGTTAATAACGCAAAAAAACTAACAGCGAAGTGTTATTAAAGCAACACGAAAACTCAAAGAAGCTTCTAGCCTTACTCAAATTTTGCAAGACAGAAGTTATCAGGCACCTGGGTGAAGACAGAGACACAGAACAAGACAAACACAGCACTGATACCACATAGCCAGCAGGGTGTGCCAAAAATTACCCCAAAAAGTAAATTAAGAAATGTAGGGTTCATAACAGATGTATTTTTCCCAGTAGCATTTTGGAGGGTCAAAGTACTCTTTGGTAAACATCAAGTGCAATGCTTGACTATGCTGCCTCCATGCTGTTCTATGGACACTCTTTATGTTCCATGTTTTGCTTAAAGCAACACAATGCAGATCTACTACCTCAAAATAACGGCTTAAAGCGACACAATGCAGATCTATTACCTCAAAATAACGACTAAATCAGCACAATGCAGATCTATCACCTCAAAATAACATCTTAAAAGCAACACAATGCCGATCTATTACCTCAAAATAACGGCTTAACAACACCGACAGGGCGAACCAGACCCCGACGACGCGTAGTGGAGGGGTCTTGTTCCGCCCTGAAGGGACCTATTTCCCGATAATGACCGGCGTTCTGTACATTATCCCACTTATTACACGGCTACTTGCCAAAAGGAAACAATAAACTCCCCACAATAGGCCTTTAGCCTATTTCTTACCGTTTCATCCAACCCAACCGTTTCATCAAGTTTCATCATGGCTTTTGCTGAGAAACAAATAGTTCGCAACAACATGCTGAACTTGAATCAAACATTCTTTAAAACACAGATCAATCGTCTGCTTTCACTTTTGAATGAAGTTCCAGTACTTGCCAAGGGGACAGGCGAATTCCCGGAAGTTGAAACACCAATGGAGGCTAGATGGCCCATCTCTTCGCTAACCCCCATAGAAGCCCATTCATTTAGGATTGTTTTGAAATCCCAATATAACATATATCCTGTGCCGACCTTGTAGGTTCTGTATTATCTACATACACAATAGAAGGCAAAACAGGCTCAACTACCTCGTACGTAATGTTGGGTTCCCGTAAGAAGAATGTTTGGCATGTCTGGTTGTAGGGAAGCTAACTTTGATGTAGTTATGCCCATCGCAGATAACCATATTGTTTGGATAGGAAGCTACTGTAAGTCCAGCCAGCAAGGAAAACTCATGAACAAAGCTATGTAGCCTACAAGATTATTGTATGTTAAGGTAAAGCATTAAATAGGCAAGTAAACTTAATAAAAAAACGCCACTAACGTTAATCATTTCAGAGGTTTTCGATGGATTGACAGTAGGTCGGAAAAGTGGAAAGAAGATTAAGCTATCTTAAAGGAACACGCCACCCAAAATCAGTAGTAATATAGGCCATGTTCTTACCTTAATTTTCACGAGTTGAGTCATACCTCTCCCGCCTCGGTATGTGAACTCAAACGCTCTGGCGCGCGGCGCGAATGTGTTAGCATGTTGCTATGCTAGCGGGCTCTGCCGTAGCCGTAGAGGGAGTAAGATGGCATTAATCAAACACATCCACGTTTTCCCTACTTAAATACAGTTGCACAAGTAGTTGATTAAAAATGTTAGGTCACACAACATGAAACATGAAGATTTTCCAAGCAAGTCATACCTCTCCCGCGTTGGTATTGAAACTCAAACGCTCTGGCGCGCGTACCTCTCGGCAGCGAATGTGTTAGCATGTTTGGCTGGTCCTGCGACTTATAGTAAGGTGCGACTTATATATGAAAAAATATATCATTGAACATGTTTTTAAATGTTAATTCATATTAACTGACATGAACCCTACATGAAACATTACCGTCTACAGCCGCGAGAGAGCACTCTCAATGAGGTAGTAGGGAAATATGGGCAACAGTCTGTAATACTGTTACAGAACAACAAATGAAGGATGTCAGAGATGGAGATACAAATAGAACACTAGTTCATGCCTACATTGCATGTCATGAGGTCGCCATGGATAGCAAAGGCTCCGTTCTAGAATCTTTGATTAATAGTGTTCTTGTTCCTTCTTCCTAGGTCACAAAACTCTTTCTGGCAGGATCCTTAAACGTCTTAGAATATCTAGTCCTGATTATGGTGCATTTCATCCACCTATAATGTATGGGTCAATTGGATACAGTATCAACCACAAGCGATTGCCAGGTTGGTTTAAATCACTTTGAATTTTTACCCATAGTTTTTTATTTAACTACACCTGAGGACTTATAAAGCCTATTTGATAAAGCAGGATGGTGAAGTTGATCTCAGATATTAAAGCAACATCATGACAAATCATATAAACACCTCACTATCTCCATGCCTCCATCCAGTCCTCCCGGAGTCTGATTATGAAGACCTTACATCATTAATGCTACAGGCAACTGCAATACCAGGTAACACAACTACTTAAATAAGTCTTTTGAGATCAACAGAGATGACCTTATATCTTACTGTCTCCTTGTTTTGCTGTGGCTCACTTTTGTCTCCGTCTCTCAAAGTCCCAAAGGGAGCTGGTTTATCTCCACCACCAACTGTAATATCAGGTACCCAACTATCAGTCAGAGGAGATACACACCAATTAAATTCTTCACATATGATTATTATTACTTATTACTCACACCTCCCACACTGTCTGTCTGTGTCTCTTTGTCTCTGCGTAGTACGGAAGCCTGTGAGGTTCTTGATGGCTGCCGAGGGCCAGTCTCTGCCACTCTGCTTTGACATCCCAGCAGGCCATTCTGTCAAACTGCTGCAGGACTCTGCATCTGGTAGGGCGGCACCATGTTCTCATCTTCTCAAACTCCTTACATCAGGAGGCGCAAAGTTCTGGCTATAGCTCCCATACCACATTTGGGTCCATGTGCCCACAGGGACCAGGGTTCGAGTCTGACCCAGTTCATTTCCTGATCCTACCCTGTCTCTCTTCACTGTCCTATCAAAATAAAGACAGTGCTGCCCACTGCTACGGGTGTGTATGTGTGCTCATGGTGAGCTCATGGCTCCTAGTGTGTGTGTGTGTGTGTGTGTGTGTGTAAACTTACCCCAGATGGGTTAAATGCAGAAGAAAAATTACTGAGCACTGAAACGAAAACTGAAAAATAAAGGAATTTAACTTTTTAACTTTTTAAGTGCTCTCACCATAGTGATGGAGAAGACGTACATGGCCTTCAAAAAGCCTGTAATGCCTTAGTGTTACGTACAGTATGTATGGTGTTATGTGTTGCACGTCAGCTTATTGTTACACTTTTGACTGCTATCATGCTTCCCTTTATAGCGCTACCCCATTTCACTCTACAGAAGCATGAGCTCCTAGAGCAGGATTTACAAGAGCAGTACAAGGATGTGTTATCCCACAATGCAACATTCTTTTTCATTTATATAGAATTTCCCATACTGAATTTATGATTTAAAGCAATGCCCAACAAAACAGTTACACAATACCAGTCTGAACAGATCACACAAAATGTGCAAATTTCACACACAAAACAGTGCAGGTCTGTATAAGATTATCTGTACAATACACACTCCAGTCTCTGCATCATTTATATTCAACTCCTAAAGCACTTTTAAAATGTCTATACATCTCATGTTTTAAGGAAATATCTCTTATCAATGCGTGTGCTTGTCTATGTTTTCAGTAACAGCTGAATGAAATAAATGTTAAGTTAGTTCTCTTGAACTCTTGTGAAATATAATTGATACTGAATATTTCAGTATTTCCATGAAGGGCTCACATTTGTCTCCACTGTTGAACCAATTAAGGATTCTCCATGAACGGACAGCTCATGTCAGAAGGAGGCAATGGTTTCCAGAAGATCATTATTCGTGTTAATGCTGACAAGCACATTGAGTTTGACACCAATAAGATCACCATCAAAGATGGACAGTACATGCAATCGTTCATGTGGACAGACAGTAACACAGACCACACTACAGATAGGTACTATGAATTTCCTGGAAAGTGTTGACATGCACGTGTAAATGTAACATGAGAACACTGTTGCTGATGTCTGTTCTCTAAACAGCATGATAGTGATCATACGGGACAGTGAAGCGGATATCACCATGACAAATATCCGTGTTGTCATTCTGCTTCATCAGCAAGATGGAAAACACTTCCTTTGGCCGGCAATTAGAAAACGTCCATTAGAAAATGAAATCCCTGGCATCATGGGTAACTAGACACTGCTAACTGCTGTTTTTTAATTAGTGTTGTTGTTTTATACAGCACCTTTTCATCTTTTGTAGCTCTGATCCAATCATAATTTATGCTTTATACCAAAGCCAATGCATACAATTCAGAGTATGTAAGTAAAGTACACTTTTGGCTGTTGTTCTCAGGTAAACTACTAGTTGCATATGAGGAAGTCAACCCCACAAAGCTGAGAATTCATGGTGTGGAGGTGAATGCTTCCAGGTAAGGTTAAATTCACTGAAATTTTCTATGATTTAAAACACGTTGATCAATTTATTTGTATCCATTTAGATTAATCAAATCGACTTACCATGTTCTTCCACAGTGATTCAGCTGGGGACTACAGTATCAAGGCTGTGCCCAGAGTGAAATGCCAACTTGTCGATCTGAAATCTGCTCTGCAGGGGGAGCTGTCTGACTTCACAGTCCCTCAACTGTAAATGAAAAACAAAAATAATGATAATAATAATAACAATAATACAATATCCATACAGTATATGTGTGATATCAGCATTTTAATTGAAACACTATAGTCATATCACTTTAAAGAAACAATAAATCAGTTGTGCATATTCATGCTGAATGATGCTGTTTTATCCTACAACAATGGTGACTCATAGTAGTGTATGTGTAGTCGTAAAGCTATTATCCTATAGTTGAAAAGCTATTATCACATGAGTTCCTCTTGTAGTTTGTACTACAAGATTGTGTATTGTTGTATGAATATATTAGATAGTTGACTAGTAGGCTAGCACTTGTAGGGTGCCATATAATTTTAAACTACCGGCAAAATACTGTCAGTGAATTAGTGGTAGACAGTGGAGTATTTTTCTCTTGTGGAATTTTTGGAAAGGTTTGTGCATTTGTAATGAAAATAAATAAATGTTATATATAAAATATATACCAGTAAATGAAATGTATAAAAACTGGCTGAAATAATGATTTGTCTATGGTCAAATCTGTGTTTGTAACTACAAAGATCTTCTCTGTAGTCACACAAACTCTTGAACTGAATCATTCTTCATGCCATGCCTTCTTTAGAATTCCAACTGTTCTTTGGAATAGTCAACTGATTACACATACTGATTCAAGTCAATATTTGTGGCTGCTGCTACTTTCCTCTAACTGAAAAACGGTCAATAACATAACAGTCCATAGCTGCAGTCAGGCAAGTGCAAACCCTTTCCCTTGTCTTGCAGTGTTGGAGAAAATGACATCAAACTCCTGCATCCAAATTCTGATTCAGATTAACATGTAGGACGACAGAGGTATGATACATTAAACTAGTAGGTTTTTAGTTATGTGCACACACACACACACACACACAGACATGCATGAACGCACACACACACACTGCTGGGGGGGGGGGGGGGGGGGGGGCGAGGGTAATTAAACTAACAGTACTCTCGGCTTACAGTATCCAATAGCATCCTCCTACCTCATATGAAATGCCTGTGTGCGAGACCTGGTCTGCATTGCCATAATGGATCTAGCAGCAGCTGTGTTTATATTCAGCCTTCTGTTTACTGCCTCAGACTCTGCCCTCTCTTTGAAGGTAGGACCCGTTTACTTTTTAGTAAAAAAAAAAACAAATGGAAAACTCAGATGCTGAAGTGACATTAAATAAATAGTAATAATGCCACATGCACTAATGTGCAATAATATCTTGAGTGGCCACGGGGAAAAGGAAAACATAATGTTTTTCTGACGTTTGCCTACTTATGAGTGGATTTATTAAACCTTTATAGTGCCTCCCTTTGTAAAGCTATGACATCATGTCCTGAGGTCAGGCATACTGTAGATCTTGAAATATTAAGTGTAAACTCACTACAATTCTGTGAAAGGCATTAGGTCTATACAAAATAATGTCTCTCTATTCAGTTCTGGCATGTTAATTATTTTCTAGTTAATAATTTTAGTACTTTCCATCATAACTATTTGTTTTGAGAGATTTAGAATTGTGTTGTCAACAAACCACAACCAAAGTAATTATACATTTCTATCTAACCTTCAATTATTGTCTTATTTGCAGTCAAGAAACTGGGATATCTACAGCTTTCACATCAACTCCACGGTAACCAGTCGCTATGCTATCACAGTTATCACAAGTCATGTGACGAACACTCGTGACGACTCCAATGAGATTGACTTCCATGTGAAGATCCCCAAAACCGCCTTCATCAGCAAATTTAGAATGTTGGTAGTCCAATTTACTCTATATCCATAACTCTAAATTGCAGACCGCTAAATATCTAGACATTCTAATTAAACTGGTACAATATCATTAGGCCTACATCATTCTCGTAGTCATCTGTCTTTGTCCCTGCTTTTAACTACAGGACTATTGATGGGCAAACATACGATGGGGTTGTTAAACAGAAAGAGGAGGCCCAGCAGCAGTACAGTCAGGCTGTCTCACGAGGCCAAAGTGCCGGACTTGTCAGGTAAACAATCAAACCACAAAACATATTTGCTGTCACAGTGACAGCAGACATAAAATGTTTCCAGTGTGCACATATTCAGTTTGTTTCATACTGGCCAACCTCAAAACCTTAATACCCATGGGGCAAAGTACACAAACTTGTAAATGTTTGACACATTCATCAACAAAATTCTGTCACAGATGCAGGACAGTTAATAGAAGAGAACAAAAAAGTTGGTACAACAAACATAACATTGATATTTATCACATGTTAACATGATCGATATGGCAACAATACATTCAAACCGTTTTCAGTACTACTACAGCTACTGACTATAGTATGTACTGTATATATCTGTTTTATAAGCCACTTTGAATAAAAGTGTCTGCTTGGCAAAGCTTCTAATGGCCTCTAGATAAAGCCAAGAACCTCCCTGGTATTTTCTGAGGCCGTTCATGGCTACTCAGCTGTGTACCATTTGATACAACTGGGGGAGCGTGTTCAGAAGTGTATTCACGGAATCATTGAGGTCAATTCTTTGTGGATTATACCCGTGTTTTCTGTTTGCGGACTCCTCGTTCGTGTTAGCCAACAATGAACTTTGGATGTGCATTGACTTTTTTGGAAATGTCCCAGTTGGGGACTTTGTTTGGCTGCTTAGGTTTGACTGCACAGTCCACTGTTGATTTAAGATTTCTAAAAGAGGTCGTCTATGCTTTTTAACATGTTTTGTCAACTCCATCACACAGCATGATAACTTTATGTCTGTGGTCTTTGCATCGGTGCTCTTGTTGATCTGTGACGGTGTGAGCACTATAGAGTAAAGGTGTTGCCCCCAGAAATATGGCAGCCACATTTATGCACTAATAGAACCCAAACCCAATGCGGTATCTAGCTTTCCAATATCTATGGTGAGCACTGCTGAGGCCACAGGGCTCAATTAAGGGCTGTTCAGACTGACGGGCGTTTTTGACCTCCAGGCGCTCAATTCAATTGTCAATTCGACTGTCGCATTTGGATGGCCATGGCACAAACAAAACAAAAAAAAAAGTGCTAAAGGCTCAAATTTAGAAAAAGCATTTTTTTCAATAATGGGTCGTTGCTTAACTGCCTGCCTTAGCTAAGTCAATTTGTTCTGGCCAGGGAAAAAGTTACGGATGCCCAGACCTATGTAACAGCCAAATTAGCCTACATAAACATCCATTGATCTTGTTCATTTTGAATGTATAATTCATTAACATAAACATATATTTTTTTTAAAGTATGTTGATCTGCTATTGCTTCAACAAACGCTGTAAGTAGAGTCAGAAGTTGGTATATCTGGATATTTAGTTAAATACAAATAGCAACAACATGAACACAATCAACCTCACATGTTTTTAACACTTTTGAATACTTGTGTTTTGGATCTGAAAAAGTCTGTCAATGTGAACGCCATTTATTCCACTTAGACCATTTCCCCAACAGGATAGTATGAACGCTACCTTAGACCATCCCCCAACTGATCAGCAGGCACACTGCAGGGAAGTCAAATAACTGACATTTGAGTAAATAACTGAGTCTCAGGTAGCCTGGCGTTGTCATACTCAAATTCTAGTCAGAATATGAGTCTGATACTGCTCCGTTGGGACGTAATTATGGGGCGTGTTTCAACCGATACAGGGGGGGAATGCCTCTGCACTCAATTAAATAGACCTAACCAATCAGAGCAACGAAGTAGCTTCCCTTGAGATGTAGGAAGAACACACAAACCATCCTTCTTCTCCACAAATGCTTTAACATTGTTTTCTGGTCTTTTGTAAAAGTTATTGTGCCGTCAATATATCCTACAACACTCGTTAGTGAAATCTAAGATATCAGGTAGGCTATTAGGAAAAACTGATAATTCACTGAACACCAATATGCTACAAACATGTTATAAACAGCTGGGGAAGGCTGTCGCAAATCCCTCGAACAGGTGGTCAATCAGAGATTTCAAACAAACAAGGGAACAACATGTCACAATGCAACAAGCTGTTTTCCCTTGATGAAAGTGAAACCATGAGTTTCCCCACATCTCAACTTTGGCCAAAGTTTTCAGAAATAATCGTTTTCAGTGATAAAACCTCATTGAAATAATATGCATTTTTCCATATGGTTTTTTAATATAATAATCCATTGTTTTTTAATATAATTTTTCATGTTACGATTTTGACCGGACTTCGACACAATTGAATAACACTGTACATCTGTCATTTGTTAGCTCGTCTCTGGCCCGCCTATATCAGATACACAGATATGATTGGTTCCCTGCGAGGCAAGGGGCAAAAGTTATGTGCATCATTACTCTTTGCCAGAGTCTCTCACTGAGCAAATGTTTCCGTGAGAACTCTAGATTTCTAGGGTATTTTTGCCATTGAAATGCAGTAAAACTCTTCCCAAACTCACCATTTAAAAGTGCATCCATATCATACCTACCTTCCTCCATTCCTTTACTTTCTTGGCGCGTACACAAAGCAGGTGTTAAATAAAGCAAAACAAGCAAGCTCTCAGCTGGATGTCATAACATGCATGTGAAGACAACAACTAGGCATTCATGAAACAGTTCCAGTGCATCTTTGGGCCTTCACTAGAAACGGGGGGCTGCCTCTGCATTCTCCCACAGGGTCAGCACTCAGTTGCATGTAGTGGAAAATATGGCATTAACATGCCTCCAGAGTGTAGCACTGTAGCTGCCTGGCTGCATTAGCTGTTAAATGCAGCAACTCAAGCTAGATAAAACCGATTGTTCAGTTTATTTTCGTACTGACTGACTATTGTGTGTGTGTCAATGTGATGAGATGTGTCAATACATACTGAAAAATAAAAACAAATTATGGAATAAAACATGACAAATACATTGAAGGTATTAAGGTATTATAATATATAATATATAATTAATACATTATATTATTATATAATGAAAGGTATATTGTTGTATTTAATTATTGATTAATTTAAAACTATTTATTGACATGAACAATGGAAAATAGATGTATACACTGTCAAATCCTCCATACACAGTACACGTGATGTACAGAATGCTATTTTATGGGTGTTTTGTCAGAAGCTAGTTGGTTGTTTGCTAACTTCAGTTGATATCAAGGCATTTTTGACATTATGTTACATTCTTCACATTCTGTTGACATTTGTTGGTCATTTTTGTATGTTTCATTATACTATAGCACATTTAATGCTTTTTATTGCATGCTCTTAGTTCGGTGGGCAGGACTTTGGAGGATTTCAAAACATCTGTGACTATCGCCGCTCATAGCAAGGTGACATTTGAACTCACCTATGAAGAAGTACTCCATCGTCGTCTTGGCAAATATGAGTTGCTGATCAATGCCCAACCTGGTCAAATTGTCAAAGATTTTAAGGTAAAAAAAAGTAAATGGGTATGATAAGGAGACACTGTGTCAAATTCATTAAAGGGACATCTTTTACTTTCTTTTGACTCTCTTACTCAAAGAGAGAGACCACAATAAATATGTAAGTGCTATTTCTATATAATCCATACAAGGTTCATGTCTCCTACAACAGATTGATGTAAACATTTATGAGAAGCCTGGAATAAACTTTTTGGAAGTTAAGGGCTCCTTGGGTGAGAAAGACTTGGCCAATGCCATCACAACCACACGTGCTGACAAACAGGTAATGCACAGGATTTCCCCATGATCAACATGTACTGTAAACTTGTTATAGGCTACTATACTTTCAGAAAGCTGTTTAACTGGCGTGACCGTGTCTGTGAATCAGCATAAAGAAATGTACATTTTCTTGGTGTACTTTGCTTCACCTTTATCTCAATGTCTTCCCATTTTAGGCATGGGTAAGTTTCTACCCCACTCATGGACAGCAAATGGATTGTGATGGTTGTGGAGAGACAGGACTTAAGGGAGATCTGAAAATCCTTTATGATGTTGACAGACCACGGTCCCAAGGTGATGTAACGGTATGTAAATGACTTTGTGAGTGAGTCTCCAAGGTCAATCTATTATTTTAAATTTATTCCCAAAAGCCAAACTTATTAAATTCCTCTAGAGAAAAATCTGGGAATCAAAACCCTTGCAGTAAAGTATTTTATATTTTCACAATAATGTGTGTATTCTGTGTGCATGCCTTTTGTTTTTATTTGTGGCTTGATTGTTTGGTAACACATTACTTGACGGTATCTACATAAGAGTGACATGACACTGTCATAACTTGTCATGACAAAAACCGAATGACACTAACCCTAACCCTAACTTGTCATGAAAAAAACAAATGACACTAACCCTAACCCTAACTTGTTATGACAAAAGCCAAATGACACTTGTCATAAGCGAGTGACAGACGTGTTATGTCATAAACGTTTATGACTTGATTATAATGTTTATGACACGGTCATGACAGTGTCATGTCACTCTTTTTTAGATGACGTCAAGTAAAGTGTAACTGATTGTTTAAATGTGTCTGCACCATTCTATTTAGTCAAATTGTTTTATGTGGCTGCCTTTATACTCTACATGTTCTGTACCCCCTAGGAACATGATGGCTACTTTGTTCATTTCTTTGCACCAGCTGACCTTGCGCGTATCCCCAAAAATGTGGTCTTCATTATTGATCAGAGTGGCTCTATGCATGGAAAGAAAATTGCTCAGGTAAAGTGGCACCCAATAGATTTGTAAAAGCAGTGGAGGTGTGCTGTACATTTCAACCAAGATCTGCAACCTTTTCTGCAGACTCGAGGGGCTTTACTGAAGATTCTGGATGACTTAGCTGAAGATGACTATTTTGGTCTCATCCTATTCAATAGCGATGTATCTCCATGGAAACGCGAACTCCTCCAAGCCACCCAAACTAATCTGGAGATGGCAAAACAGTTTGTCAAAGGGATTACAGATCATGGTGGTGAGATAGACCTCATCAGGAAAGAATTGTTTACATTGCAGAATAATAAGCCTTCAGTGTTAATTTAACTTAGACAGTAGTGTGTAAATAAAACTTTTCTTGAGAACTTAGAACTTATTATTCTTATTGTCATTAGTAGCAGTTGTAGTGGTAGTAGTAGTAACCATACTAGTGTTAGTAGTAGTTGTTGTTATAGTAGTCACAGTAGGAGTATTTAGTATGTATTTATTATACTCTACAGTGCACATATTGGAAGTTGTATGATGCGTGTGTTGGATCCCCTCTTCAGCAACAGACATCAACGCTGCTGTGCTGAAAGGAGTAGAGATGATTCAGCAACACCCCAGGAATGGCTCAGCCTCCATTCTCATACTGCTAACAGATGGAGATCCCACATCAGGTGTGAAAACTCATCTCAGCCTGGGAGCTCTGATTTAAACTTTAACATGAGATCGGCTCAAATATTATAATGGATTATTTTGCCTCTTGAAGGAGAAACTAATCAAGGGAAAATCCAGTCTAATGTGAGAAAGGCCATTGGGAAGAAGTTTCCTCTGTACTGCCTTGGATTTGGGTTTGATGTGAACTTTGAGTTCCTGCAGAAGATGGCCCAGGAGAACAGTGGTCTGGCACGCAGGATCTACGAGGACTCAGACGCAGCTCAACAGCTCAAGGTACAGATGCGTCTCACCACAACTGTTAGAATGATTGACACATAAAGCTTAGTGTGACGTTACCAAGAACTGGCAAGAAGTTTAATTTAGTAGCTGACTACGCCACCCTAGTATCAAAACCAGGGAACAGGTTTCTGTTAATCAAAAGACTCAACAGGCTCACAGGTTCAGGCATGAGACAGAGACAGAGTTCCACAAAATGATATGTTTTTATTTAAGCACAGAGGATGGGGAACAAATTAAGAGAAACTTAGACTGGAAGGAAAGAGCTGGAACACAAGACTAAGAAAATATTAATTCATTATTAAAAATGTAGGTAACACTTCACTGCGCTGGTATTGAGGGGGTGTGAGGGTGGGGGCTGGGGGATGGTGGACAGACCACCGCCATTGGAGCTGGAGCAGGGCAGTCAAACCTGTTGTAGAAGCGGTTCAACTGGTTCGCCCTGTCCAGGTCCCCCTCCACAGAGCTGCTGTTCTTCTTCAGGCCAGTGATAACCTTCATGCAGTCCCATGTCTCCTTCAAGTTGTTTTCCTGCAACTTCTGTTCCACCTTCTTTCTGTAATCCTCCTTAGCTTCCTTCAGCTTGAATTTGAGTTCCCCTTGCATGCGCCTCAGCTCTGCCATGTCCCCCTCTCTGAACGCCATCTTTTTCCTGTTGAGAAGGGTCTTGACATTGCTGGTTATCCAAGGCTTGTTGTTGGGAAAGCAGCGTACAGTTCTGGTGGGAACAACAATGTCCATGCAGAAGTTCAGGTAGTCAGTTGTGCACTGTGTGACCTCCTCCAAGTCCTCTCCATTCTGTAACACACTCCAGTCAGTACACTCGAAGCAGTCTCTCAGAGCCTCATCCACTTCGGGTGTCCACTTCCTGAAGGTGCGTGTGGGAACTGGTAGCCTCTGTACTTTGGGCTTGTACATTGGCTGGAGATGAATGAGGTTGTGGTCTGACTTTCCCAGTGGGGGGAAGGGGTTTGCACTGTATGCATCCCTCACGTTTGCATACATGAGGTCTATTGTCCTGTTTTTCCTTGTAGGGCAGTCAACATACTGGTAAAAATTTGTGAGTGTGGAATCCAGTGTTATGAGATTGAAGTTGCCAGAGATCACAAAAAAGGCGTCAGTGTGTTGGGTTTGAAGCCTTGCGATTGTGGAGTGGATGACGTCACACGCTGTATCCGGAAGAACTCGAGGTGGAACGTAAACACAGACAGCAATTGCGTGCGAGAACTCCCTCGGCATGTAGTACGGACGGAGACTAGCCGCTAATAACTCCACATCCTTACAGCATATACATAAAGCTTAGCAATACTAATTTGTAGAGGGTTTATGTTTCTATCAAAAATGTGAGCATTTTTTTTACTGTAGCCCTACTTGATGCAATGAAAAAAAATATGGCTAAGCATTAAACTTTTTGTGTGAATACAGGAAAACATATTTTAGGAAACACCTAGCTGGCTGAGCAGATTATTTTCATCATACTAGTCACATTTGGAAATAGTCATTGTGTACTGATTATATATGTATAACTATTTCTTAATATTTTGGTATCTTCCATAGATTCTACTTTGGTTTGATTTATAGGTTTTGTATTTGTGTTTTGTTTGTTTAAATGTGTCTGCACCATTCTAATTACCATAGTCAAAGTGTTTTAATGTTAATTTGAATTTTAAAGGTACACTATGCAAGATTTTCACCTTGGTGCTATAAGCAATGTAACTCGATTTCTAAGCTAAAACATTTTTTGTCACATACAGTACAGCTAACATCACCTCACCATCTGCTAGCTACTGTGCCCCGAATACACTTTAAAAAACATGTGGTCTTTGTGGACAGCCTACAATAGGCTCCAGATCTAGCTCTCTGTTATGTTTGAACCGTGGTTTGAACGCCAACGGAAGTGACGTTACCCTGCTACCCTTTAATAACCTTTATAACGAAGCCAGTTTGATGGTAAACAAAGCATACCGTACTAACAGCATAGAGTCGCTACCGAGAAAACCAGCCATGGAACTTCCAGAACGGCGGCCCGACAAATCTCGGGATAATCATGAAACATTACCATTGTCAGTAGATATGGCTCTTTGGAGATAATAGTTTTTGCCTGTTGTTAATCCTTCACGTCCACCACAAAAGCATTTTCATTTTGTACAGGGGGGGGATAAGTCACGAGAAGTTTGCTATTTACAACAGCGGAGTAAAATATAAATATATCGTTACTCTATAGCAGTGTTTCTCAAACTTTTTCAGACCAAGGACCACTTAACCAATAAAAAAGAAACTCACGGACCACTTTACTAAAAAAAAAAAAAAGATTAGACCTACTTCAACAGTACACAGGCCTACTCACTGAAACACCACCTTGGTTATTGTCTTTGCACCTTGCTTATTGTGAGGATTCATATGATTTAAACTGGCATCTCTTACATATAGGCAGTGTTGCAGAACTGTTTAGATTTACATACAAGTTGGTTCAATATTGCAAACAACTCATCTATATTATATTTTGCCACATCTGCCCGCGGACCACCAGTGCTCCCCGGACCACACTTTGAGAAACACTGCTTCAGAGGATGGTCTAGACTAGTACAGTCGCCAAAAATATCTAAAGCTGTGTAGGGCGCCTTCAAGTTTCATCAGCTTAATTCCTTCAAAATTAGTTTGTTTTCTATCCCTCTGTGTGCCTGGTAGCAGCAACTGGATGTATGTGACTTCACAACCACCTCACTATAAAAGTCATCCCACCGATTCAGTTCACATGTTGGTATAAAATGACAACATAAGTGTAGGTCCTAGCCACTATTTGTCTGTTATTTTATATTTTTCAAAGGGATTTTATGAAGAAGTGGCAACTCCTCTCTTAACAAGTGTGCAGATAAACTACACGGGTGCTACAAACCTGACCCAAACCACCTTCAGCTATTACTACAATGGCTCGGAGATTGTAGTTGCTGGAAAGATCCTTGACAACAACATAGATGACTTCAATACAGATGTTATAGCAATATCAGTGAGTCACTCTTGATTGAACTAATTTCATGAAATGCATTTCATACAGTTGATATCAACATCCCTGCTTGTCATGCTGTGGTATTGATGCAGGTTAAACATGCCAAATGTCATGTCTAACCTGTTCGGTACTTTTCTGCTATTTTACAAAACCCATGACAGAAACATGACATGGTGAAATACAGTGATATCAAGGCCACTAAAGCGGACAAACTGCCTGCAGTGATGAGTGGGTTTGAAAACTTCCTCCAGAGACTATGGGCCTGCCTCACCGTGAAACAGCTTCTGGAGAAGGAGTAAGTGGACAGTGCATACGTGTGGTCTGCTAAATGAATAAATGAATAAATATCTGCTGTGTGAGAAGCTGAACTCCTGCTGTACATGTTTTAGGTTGATACTGACCGGCGAGGAGAAGGAGGCAGTGAAGAAGGAGGCCCTTGATCTCTCTCTCAAGTACAGTTTTGTGACCCCACTCACCTCTATGGTGGTCACCAAACCCGAGGGCGAGGACTCTCAGGTGGCCAACAAACCCAAAGAGGGAGAGAAGCCTGCTGTCCATTCTACCAGGATGTTTTCCCAACCCTCAAGGGCAACCGTCCGTAAGTAAAAGTCACTAAATGAAAGAAATGAAACTCTGTTATAAGCATCACATTCTGGCATTACTTCTCATATGTTAGTGATAGAAAATAGTTATCCAAACAAAAGTCCAATCAGCATCATACTGTATTTCCCCTCTTATTACCACTATGTTAAAATAACTGTATACTAATGAATACAGTAAATCATGGTAACGTTTGACTGCTTACCTGAGATATTTCACAAATCATTGTTGTGAACTGAATAGTCCAGTTGAAGTTTCCCATCATAGATGTGTGATAATCAAGAGCTTTATTAAAAGTCAACATAATACATTGCACATGCATGAACCTCATTTTTAGCCTGACGAGCCAGACCCACATTAAAATGTAGGGTCAGGGCACCGTTCGCAGTGCTCAGTCCAAGGGGTGGGATAATCGGTTGTCTTTCAAATTCCCTCTGCACGCAATAGGACAGCGCTATGAGTCCCATGCGTTTCCCACCAGCGGAGCTAGTTAGCTAGTTTAAACTTTTGCCAACTTAATAAAAGCTTAACTCGTATTACACTGTTCGCCAACAGCAACATCTATCTTATTTGTTTTCAAGTAGCAGGGAATTCAAGCCAAACCGTTGCAACTCTGCCATCAATCATTATGTTGAGCCCGCCTAACGACTCTATACACGATTTGATTGGCCTGATAGAAGTTTAATTTTTCGAGCTCACAAGCCAACAGAGAGTTGCTAGACTAGCCCTGGCAACAAATGTAATTCGCTGCCGCTAGGATGTGTCTAGATTTCTAGGCTACCTCATTTTGGTATATATATTTATATATATAAATAAGCATGCCTACATACTGTTCTATGGACACTCTTTCCATTCCTTGTTTTGCTTAAGCAACACAATGCAGATCTATTACCTCAAAATAACGGCGTCAAATTCATTCTGATAATACACTGACTTACAATGTGGAGAATGAAGTCTCTGACATTTGCAATGTGTGCCTGGAATGCTTGATATTAGACTATGTAACATTGTTGATCGGGTAGGATCATGACGCTTTTAGTTGTTTTTGACTAGGCATAAATATAAATTCTACCAAGATATTTCTTTAATAATTTAATATGATGGACTCATGTTCAATGATATTGTACATATTGTGTTGCCTTGCTTCAAGCACATCTTCTAAATTAAAGTCTGAATATAATGCACTTTAATAGCAAGTCAGGTATATTTCACCCAAAGGTTGACACCAACAGGTTCAGTGAGGTATGCAGAGTAGGTAAAGATGGGCAACAGTATAAAACTGTTATAGAACAGCAAATGAAGGATGCCAGAGATGAAGATACAAATCGAACACCAGTTCATGCCTACATTTCATGTCATGGGGTCACCATTGATTGTGTTCTTGTTTATTCTTCCTAGGCGACAAAAGTAGTTCTGGCAGTTTCCAAAGTCATTTGAACGGCTATTCTCTTGGCGGAGGACCACTAAAGAGGCCAAGTTGGTTTAAATCACTTTGATCAAATTCGTACCCACAGCTTTTTATTTAACTACACCTGAGGACTTATAAAGCCTATTTGACATTGACTGAGCAGGATGGTGAAGTTGATCTAAAGCAACATCATGACAAATCGTATAAACGCCTCAGTATTTCCATCTCTCCATCCAGAATTTTTATTAAGACAAAAGTCACCGGCAACAAGGAGGGATCAAGTGGAGCGTAAGCAAGGATCTTTGCCGGCAATAGCAGGTAACACAACTAAGTAAAATAAGTCTTCTGAGATCAACAGAGATGACCTTATATCTTACTGTCTCCTTGTTTTGCTGTGGCTCACTTTTGTCTCCGTCTCTCACTTTTGTCTCCGTCTCTCAAGTCCCAAAGGGAGCTGGTTTATCTCCACCACCAACTGTAATATCAGGTACCCAACTACATACAGATCAGTCAGAGGAGATACACACCCATTCAATTCTTCACATATTAGCATTATTATTACTTATTGCCCCCTGTACCTCGCACACTCTCTGTCTCTGTCTCTTTGTCTCTGTGTAGTACGGAAGCCTGTGAGGTTCTTGATGGCTGCCGAGGGCCAGTCTCTGCCGCTCTGCTTTGACATCCCAGCAGGCCATTCTGTCAAACTGCTGCAGGACTCTGCATCTGGTAGGGCGGCGCCATGGGGGGGGGGGGGGGGGGAGGGGGGAATAAATGTTAAGTTAGTTCTCTTGAACTCTTGTGAAATATAATTGATACTGAATATTTCAGTATTTCCATGAAGGGCTCACATTGTCCAGCATGAATTACTTTATTGTTGGCTTGTTCATGTTATTCAGTTAAATGCAATTTGTCTCCACTGTTGAACCAATTAAGGATTCTCCATGAACGGACAGCTCATGTCAGAAGGAGGCAATGGTTTCCAGAAGATCATTATTCGTGTTAATGCTGACAAGCACATTGAGTTTGACACCAATAAGATCACCATCAAAGATGGACAGTACATGCAATCGTTCATGTGGACAGACAGTAACACAGACCACACTACAGATAGGTACTATGAATTTACCTGGAAAGTGTTGACATGCACGTGTAAATGTAACATGAGAACACTGTTGCTGATGTCTGTTCTCTAAACAGCATGATGGTGATCATACGGGACAGTGAAGCAGATATCACCATGACAAATATCCGTGTTGTCATTCTGCTTCATCGGCAAGATGGAAAACACTTCCTTTGGCCGGCAATTCGAAAACGTCCATCAGAAAATGAAATCCCTGGCATCATGGGTAACTAGACACTGCTAACTGTTGTTTTTTAATTAGTGTTGTTGTTGTATACAGCATACCCTTTCATCTTTTGTAGCTCTGATCATAATTTATACTTCATACCAAAGCCAATGAATACAATTCAGAGTATGTAAGTCAAGTACACTTTTGGCTGTTCTCAGGTAAACTACTAATTGCATACGAGGAAGTCAACCCCACAAAGCTGAGAATGCAGGGTGTTGAGGTGAATGCTTCCAGGTAAGGTTAAATTCTTGAAATTTTCAATGATTTAAAACACTTTGATCAATTTATTTGTATCCATTTGGATTAATCAAATCGACTCACCATGTTCTTCCACAGTGATTCAGCTGGGGACTACAGTATCAAGGCTGTGCCCAGAGTGAAATGCCAACTTGTCGATCTGAAATCTGCTCTGCAGAGGGAGCTGTCTGACTTCACAGTCCCTCAACTGTAAATGAAAAACAAAAATTAATTTAAACACTATAGTCATGTACACACAAAGTACACAGTGACAACAATTAACATACACATAGATTCAGAATTGCAAATATTGCAGAAAGGGGGATCATGAATCTTCATAAGATGTCATGTTGTTTTTCAAAGATGCAGTAAGCTTTTCTAGATTTGAGTGATTGGTTAAAAGATTGAGCCATTGATTTATAGAGATTTTAACTCTGTTTTTCCAGTTTAATAAAATTGTATTTAGTCATAGCATTTTAATGAAACAATAAATCAGTTCTGCATATTCATGCAGGAATGCTGTTTTATCCTACAACAAGGTTAACTCATTTGAAATTAAGCTGTAATTGTGAACAAGACTGTTCATAAACTCAAACCTGAAAAGTCATTTTGTAATATGCCATTCAACTTCATATACTGTACATGCTAAATTTAAAACATTCCCACAATTGTTGAAGTCAGTATGATGATATGCTTTAATTGAGGAGTGCAGCTCAGTTCATATTTGAAGACCTCTTATAAGAGATGACAGTTGATTAAAATGGACAGATTGCAGGCTACAACTTTCATTTTATTAAATTTGTTTGATAGCCATTACAGTTTCTTGAGTTGTTGCCTCAATAGCTGACACAATAATTCTAAACAACGTGGTGCTATAATCTTTGAAGTGAATCGAAATGAACTGAGAAATGATGGTCTTTTAAACCTTTTAAAGTATATGCATGTTTTGTTTTATCCAGAAATATGTTTTACCCTTGTTATAATGATAACTAGACTAACACAGAGTCAATGGATAAATATCCACAAACTGAAGTCCTTGTCGGACTTTATCAAAAGTATCAAAGCAAAGGAGTGTTTGAATGCACCAAACAGGTTTGGGAACATTTGATCCAGCTCTGATTGCTTCTGGAATGTTCTTTTCTTGATCAACAACATTCCAGCCATCGACTCAGAATTGTATTCAGGCCTAGGCCTATACTTCATTTTTGTCTCGATATGCTTCTGACCACATACCAATGTCAGAGCGCTGTCTTATTGTACTCTGAGTAAGCCTGTTGGAAACACTTTCACTGAAGTTTTCTTTTGTAATCTAGAGTAAATATGAATGCTTTACTATAAAGTGGAACTATAAATGCTATTTTCACTTCAGTGTAGCCTACAGTAGGCGTACAACATTAAGAGATAGGCCACAAACTAAATCCATGTCACTGTGTTGTCTGTCTATGGCAGTGGTTCTCACTTTTCAGCACAGCCAAAGGACCACCTCAGAAAATAATTGGCTCTACAAGTTACCACCATTATTACTGGCATTAAAATACAATGGCACTGGCCAATTTCACATTGTATACAGTATACAGTTCACATACTGTTTTGAGTTGTTTGTTGCTGGCAAGTGCCATGGAAGCCATTGATCCATCACGTTTGCTTTTTTTTCCTTTGCTTGCCACACCGTGAGCTTCCGGGGGATAGGCTACAGCTATTTCGACTGGTGACATCACTCTCCATTTAGGCTCACATACATGATTTCACACTTGTGGTTCACAGTCAATTTTCTTTCGAAATATAGGTCATATGACCGTGGCTGGCTGGCCGAAACGAATCTAGCAAGCACAATGCACCCTGCACGTTATGGGAAGGGTTGAATTCGGGAAGGGGTAAACTGTTTCAAGGTGCGCCCCGTGCGTAAAATTGCGCGCCACAGTCAAACAATATGTTTGTGATATAGCAGTGCAAACATGGATATGCATACAGACCAATAGCACAGAATTGGCAAACATGCGACTTAAATTTAAGACCCAGAATTGTTTACAGATGGGCTACAGAAAGTCTCCCGTTTAATAGCCAAGTTCACCTAGCTAAGTCCCGTTTAATAGCCAAGTTCACCTAGCCTTGGCCTGCCTTTGGTTCATTAGATTCGTTTTACCTGCATAGCCTAAGCCTACCAAACATCAAAAATAGTTTAAATTTAACTTCAGTGATCGCGTGGTTAAGGATTTTGGATGTTATATATTTGTATATAATTTGAAGTTATTATGTCATCTTTATAAAAACGAACATTGGTACTCCTGGAGTAGGCTACCACTAGAAGGAGTCTGAGAACTAGGCTACTGGTTTATGGGAATCGCAGTAAAGAATACAAGCGCTCAACCACGCATTTGTCTTCGGCTGTGATTTAGTGACCGTCTGGGGTCCGTTTCCCAAAAGCATAGTTGCTATGATGGCAACTACCTTAGTCTCACTGCCAAATGTGAGTCCGTGTGAGTTACGCATGCACAAACACTTAAGCTTCATATTGTCACATATGACGTTTTTCATTTTGGAAAATTAAGAAATAAGAACATAATTTATTAGCATTTATTTGGTACTAAAACGTGACAGAAATACGACCGAATTTTGTATTTCTGTATCTGTAACGTGTGACTCAAATAGCCTACTGTCAACAAATTTGGCAGTGACTCTATAGTATGCATCATAGTTAACAACTATGCTTTTGGGAAACGCACTGGACTGGACTTGACTTTGATCACTAGGCCACACTCCTGGTTAAAGTGACAACTTCTAAGACCTGAAATTAATAGGCCCTATCCCCACCTCGCAATGTGCTTGTGTTGTGCATTTAAAACAATATGGTACGGTATTGTAGGCCTACTGGGTGGGGTGCAGTAAAATATTGATATTTACTTAACCCGCTGTTTAAATAAGAGTAAACCAGTAAACCTGCACCTTCAGGGAGAGCATTGCGTCAGAGATATAGGGGAGGAGTTCCGCATAGTCATCGCATTGAATCATTCACCTGTCGCGTTCGGCAAAAGTTTAGTTTTACTGGAGCTACTCGTAGTAGGCCTACCTTACTGTTTTTGTTACCACTAACTTCAGACCATGCAAACGTTCTACCGTTTTTAGGAGCTGGGTGACATGGACAATCTAACCTAGGCCTACAATCAGTAGGCTAGCGTGTGTTAGCCTACTTACTTACAAGGAACTACAGTGTCTGTCAACTTCGAATGTGAGTAACATCAGCCTTGGGTAGCCTAGGCTACTTATTCGCTGACTATTTTAAGCTAATTGACATTTCAAAATGTAGGCCTTTTGCCTGACATAACGGGCTAAAAGTTAAATATCCCAAGATTTTTGTACTCAACAGGCAACAATATTACCAATTGTAAGATTTTCCAAGTTTCCACATCCTGAAACGTGAGCGGATTTGTCACTCCTTTGGGGTTGGCTCTTAGGACGTGCCCTTACCTGTAGGCTACACGATCTGCTCCGTTTGTGATCGAATAGCCTTGTTTCCTAAACGGGCATGTCATCTTTACTTTCAAACATGTTCAGACAGTGGGCCTAGCATAGATATAATTGATGTATTAGGCTAATGAACCAAAATACTGTGCTCAATTGTTGTCGGTCCGGATCAACCTCCTTTAATGGGGCTGCGTGAAGTTGCCTTGAATTGAATGTAAAACCAACATTTATTACTGAGGAAATCCGTTTTTACCCTGGTGTCACAATGACAGAGATTCTCCGTTTTTGTCATACAGGTTTGCTTTTGGATCCATGAATTACCCGACATGTAGGCCAGTGATGTGGTCAGTCGTACCAACATAGGGGAAATGTATAATTCCTATGTAATTACGACGCAAGGTTCGGTAGGAGGAAACTGAAACTGTCGATGGCTATGAGGCAGCTGAATTTGTTGGGATCCCTACTGATCATTCTTCAGTTTAGTATAAACACTTCTGCTCACCTTAAGAAGTTGGAATATGACTCGCAGAACCCCTTCAACCTATCCGAGGTATGCTATTGGTAATTTCATAATCAGGGTATTGGTGTTGACTCAGCTTCTTTTTACCCACAAACAAACAAAGAAACAAAAAAACTTTATTATGAGCCAGAATAGAATAGGTCTTTATTGTCATTGTCACAGATAGGCCTACAACGAAATTTAAAGTGCTCTCCAGTGCATCATTATTTTATCAAGAAATTGTGAGCTGGCCTATTTGGAATGTAGGCCTAGTTCAATCAAATGTCCATCAAATATGTATTTAGAGAGAGCGAGATAGCTGATTTGGTCATTTTTGTAAATAGGCTATGCAATAGAATGAGCAACTTGTTAACTGGTATGATAACACATGCAACCATATTACATCCTACAAATATATTTACAAATATTTAACCTTGTTGCCTGATGCCAAGAGACTACATTTGTTTCAGATATCCACTCCAACATACTTTGAGTTTCATGTTTCACAATTGCTAATGAACATGCCATGAACCATGTATTTACCATGTATTTATTATCTTTAAACAGATGTATAGCCTATTGAATAAAAACAAATAATGACATGTCAAGGTTTAATATTGAGTCTTCTGAAACAAAGTGCCGTGATTGTAAAACTATAGCACCTTACCTAAGCAAAAGAGGTTTTGAATGGGTAAAAATATCAGCCCAAGTAGCCCACCTCAGTAGATATCAGCAAATCAAGAAGATGTGAAGTACCTGAACAGGATAGTCATTTTGCTAATAAGTAAAGCAAAATAATGTTGCTTTTCGATTAACCCTGACCTATGAAGTTTAAAACTATTAGTAGCAAAATCAAAAAAACAATACCAAGTTTTAGGCTGTCTTAATGCAATATGTAGGTGTTTTTTATTTGTCTTCTCATCTTGCTGCAGGGTGTTTGGTGTTTAATGTGTTTGGCACAGTTAGATAATGTACATTACATGTCAAATAAAATAGGTTCCCACCTCAATTCTTATTCTGTTGGAAGATGAATTGTGACCCAAGGGAATTTGCCCATCATAATGACTCAACTTTAATCTAACTACAACTAAATGTTATAGCTATGGTGGGGAAATGCATATTCTGAATCTGAAGAGAATTTGTCATTTGTCTGTCATTTTGACAGACCAAGTCATTGATACCAGACCCAATCTCAACAACAGTATTGCTGATCAAGCCAGGAAGAAATTCAGGTTTTGTGCAGAGGCATGGTTTTAACCGAGGCCGCAGGCTTAAAAAGATTGAGTGAACACCACAATCCTTTCCAGTGACTGCATACATTTCTGCTGTGATCTCCCAGATAGATACACACACTGGAATCATGGTCTCCACACAGCTTGTGGAGACCCAGTTTGTCCTGTTTCACACCTCCCGTGCTCTTGTGCAGCATTGGCCTCTAAGGCAGTTCTTCCAAATGTGTGTTCTCTGTGACTGGAATTGTACCTATAAGCCACAGTTGTTTTTGACCATGGAAGGAAGCAAGTACGTCAGAGGGAACATGCATCTAAGAAGACCGCATTTGTTACATGTTACTAACACCTCTGTGTTTCACTGTGGTATGTTCCTAAAGGGTCTGTCGGTCTGCGCCATGGAGAGCATGTTTCCTCTTCTGTTGCCATGGCCACACTCTATGAAGGTGCTCAGCATCCAGGCCGAAGTCTGCCTTTGCTCTACAAAGAGCAGTATGAGTATGTATGAACTCTGTCTACAAGTGCAGTTAGAGCTCAGCATCACTAATGACTCCTTCCCTGGAAGTGATGATGATGGTGGTGGTGATGATGATGAAGATGATGGAGAATACCCCGAGGAAGAAATCTCAACAGCAGGGGAAAAAGAGGTGGAGCCCCAAACCTCTATTGCAACAAGTGAAGAACGTAGGTTGTGTGTGTGTCTGTGTGTATGAGAGTATGAGAGAGAGAGGGAGAGATTGTTAGTGAGTCATTACAAGCAAGTTGGGACTAAAGAAGCATTTGAAAAGCCTATTATTTTGCTTTTAGTTCTGATCAATTAATATCAGTAAATACAGCCTACAAACGTTGAAATTCAAGTGTGAAATACAAAGGCTGGTCTGTATTTGCCCCAGGCAGGTACAGAGGTTTATGGTTGGGTCTTGGGTTAGCTCTGTGTCTGCACCAAACTTTTCATGGGCTGGGCGCAATGTACTATGAAAGACTTTTATTATACCATAAAAACTTGATTATTAGTAGCCCTGGCTTTCATTTGCTTGGGTCGCTGAGCTCAACTTGCTTTTATTTTGACCTGGCGTCTATATGGGCCAGGTCTTAAATTATTTCCCCACAAAACTTTTGCTCAGCAAAAGAAAGGAAATACTACCAGATTAATTATTTCAAAGTGAGTGAATTTTTGGCAAGTTGACTAAAAATTAGGCTGTCCAATAACATATAAATTACAAATGATCCATTAGATCTAGCTCCAGGAGACAGGGCCGGCGGCGATATAGGTAGCGGGAAGCTACGTCAAGGTGGGGACTCTCCAGTGAAGTGAAATTTAATAAAGCAATCACACCCTGAAGCCGGGGTTTCATTGTACGCAGTTTGCCGCTTTGCCGCTCTTGCATGTGCTGCGGTTGAAGTTCAAGCCATGTTGAACTTTGACCGCAGCAAGCTCTAAGTCATAGGTCTTTAGCGCTGAGCCCGTCGGCAACCACAACAAACACCTCAACCAAGAGCAACCTAGCGGTGAGCGCAACGCATGCCGTGTACAATGTGAACCCCCCCTTAACGCTGTCAAATACACTCAAACTCGCACCCACCGTATTATCTAGGCAAACCTTGCGCACACACACACACACACACACACACACACACAAACACACACAGAGAGGGATAGAGAGAGATTTAAATTTAAACATGTAGGAACTCTGGCTAACACTGCCTGCCATTCATCAGTGAAAAATGTGTGTTTTAGGCAGTGGCGTATTCTCTAATCTTTGAGTGCAGCATATCAAAGCAGCATAGAACTAGCTCAAGCAGGCGATCTGGAGGGCTTTAAGAGGCTGTATACAGCCAAAAAACTTCTATTAAATAATAGACCAGGCTTCTAATTCAGACCTCCCTTTACTTGTCCCAACCTGGCCAGCGAAAGGGACCTGCGTATAATTTGGATTAGACTTGTATTCAAGTTTTCACGGTATTTTCCTGTGCATTGAAACTGTGGCTGACTGTTTCTTGACTGATTGTCCTGACGTTCCAGTTTTGCTCCTTGCAGCTGCCTCCTTGAATTTGTGCTACACCATCGCGCAAGGGCTCCCTCGTTGTTACAAGGTGGCGTGTGCTGTCCACTCTTCACGGAAGCATCCTAGGCAGACTGAGGTAAGCAGCTCATGTTCGTGGCCACAGGTTGTTGTAAGGGGCGCAACTACCCATTTTTGTTGTTAGGGTGCAACTACCCATTTTATCAATATTAAATGATAAAACCAAAATGTAACACAAACAACTTAAGTAAAACAAAAGGCCAATAATTTACACTATTACTGTGTATTTTTAACTTGATGAAGTTTTGATAATTGGTGCATTGTCACTTTAAGGGGAGCTGAGTCAAACGGTTATCATAACGACCTTTTGCCAGCTCTTGCTCTTGCACAAAGGATAAGGCTGATCCAACGCTAGCCTTGTTTGTTGGAACATTGACAGTACAATATTTAGATTTTACAAACCGCCTTCATTGTTAGGATATGGAAACATGTAATGAGTTGTTGCTAGCTTGACATTTCTGTTTGCAATTAAAAGTGCATTATGAGCCTGGTTGCCACCTACTGTAGCTATCTAAATGGAATAGATAAAGTTTCAGTCGGCATCTATATGCTTCATGGAAAGGCTTAGCTTAAGGGAAACGGATGATTGAAGACTCACCAACTCAATTCTTTAGAGGCAAAGTAGTAATCTTTATATTCTTGGCCATGTTACAAATCAGCCAATGTTAAAGAGCCCTCTCACCAACTTGGGTTTATACTGTAAATGTTGAGAGAGCAACATCAGAGAGCGCCTACTGTAGCTATAGACCCTTTTAACAATAAAAACAAAAACAATGCTTGAACGTTGTATTTGGTTCCCAATCTACTTCCTCTGCATTAAAATAACATATGGAATGTTAAAACGGAAGCCTTGTGGGGCCAACTATGATGCTAATAATGGAACGGGGTCCATAGGGTCTATAATGTTGGCCTTAACTGTAGCCTGTCTTAGTGGTCTAAAATGTGTGAATAATGATAATTGAGCATGTTTTAATCACACAAGAACTGCTAATGACAGCAAATGCGCTCTTTCTTATATTTTATATGGAATTTCCCCCATGACTTTGGCGCGCCCCCCGGCGTAGCGCCCCTTTGTGCTTCATATGTTGAATGTCCCTTTTTGCGCCACTGGGTGTTGTAATGTGCTGTCTTTGTGGTTGTCGTTCTGTACAGTGGTTTGGTGTGTTGTTGAAACCGAAGGGTTTGACAGCTGGCAGCATAGTGCGTGTGACTGCTGATTCCATCCGTAAGGTCACAACTACCGTCACAGTACCCACAATAGCCACAAGTAAGTGTTTACTTCCTATTACCGTTGTTCATATAAAAAACAAAAGTTGATTTGCATATTAGAAGACATCCATAAGACTTTTCTTTTAACAGGATTCCCGCGGATCCTTAAAAAGTCATAAAAAGTCTTAAATGCAACTTTCGGTTTTTAAGGCCTAAAAAAGTCTTAAATTGTTTGGAATGTCTTGAATTTGAAAAGGAGGTATTAAATTTGTGTAAGCTATGGGACCGCCAGCAAGTGCAAGAGAGAGAGTGAAATGTCTCCACCTCTTTTCGTGTATTTTTTAAACGCAATTGTGTAAGTGACTATGAGGCTACTGGAGGAAGTGTAGTGGTTTCAGAGTGACAATGTCTTTCACGGGTGTCATTAAAGGTGTGAAGGTTAAAGGTGTAGAAGACAGAGTAGCCAAGGCCTGAGATAATGCAGGTCTGTGAGCGGTAGAGTGAGAGGGAGAAAGAGTTAGCCAGTTCGCGATAGGGTGGCCGGACATATGGATTTTAAAAGCCCTGTCCGGCGCAGCCTCAACGCTCATTTGATCTCCTTTTTGGAGTTGCGCTGGGCTTCTAGAATCTTTGCTCGGACGCAGCATCGTTTCACAAACTGCTGGTCAAATTATGTGCGGTGCTTCTGTCACTTGTTTGATAATTTGCTGCACAATTTATGAAGGAACCACGAACCGACAGAAAAAGAAAACAAACGTTTTCGCAAATCAGGAGGAAATACACGTTAAGATGTTAAGATGCATGTGTTGCTGGCCTAGCCTAAGTAAATATCTGTCTAAGTTATAATAGCCTACCAGTAATATCTGTCCGCAGATTGCTTGCCAGCCTTTCCCAGTACTTCGCAAAAGTTGTGAAATATTTTTTTTAATGTCTCCGACTGGCTACATACGCATATGTAAATGTGTTGATAATATGTGCGTGCTTGAGATGAAACCAGCAGTTTTTCAGCAGGAACATGCGAGGAGGACCTACTGTATCTCTTAATTAATGGGGTGGTTTTACTTTTTTTTTAAAACAAGTCAATGGTTTTACAATGTTTCAGTCAAGCTTTGGTTGGTTTAAATACAACTGGTGTGCAAAATGTAAAGTAGTGGATCAACTTTGATTTGCTGTGCTGCATATGGGACAATAGATGCACATAGTAAATTATATAGGCCTATTAAAATATTTAAATAGCTTAGTCTACCTTTGAAAAAAATATTGAAGGGAATCCAGTCCAGTAGGCTATACATGTTTGGCAAGTAGCCTAGGCTACTACAGATACAGGTGAAGAACAGTCAGCCTCAGCCAGTAAGCACAACCAAATGTACAGCCAGCTTCAAAAGCAAGCAGCCCAGACCCTAAAAATGGGTACCGCATTTATGGCTGTGAAGGTAATTCACACACAATTATTTTCTTTCGCCAAAATATATTTGGTAACTTCTGTAGACATCCAAAATGGGGTGGGTGTTAAAATTAGTAGAAAAAAAAATATTGCATAAAACAGTTTTTGCCGTGGTATAGTCTTAATTTTTCCATTTAGATGTCTTAAAAAGGTCTTAAAAGTCTTTATAGTCTTTAAGCGATACTCAGTAGCGTTGAAAATGTTGAACATGGTGAACATGCCATCCCCACATGAAAGAGGTGTGGTGGTCTACTGTGCTGTGGTTCACCTTAATATCTCTAGAGCAGAGCTCTTGCAATGATGGAATGTTGATGTTGTTTTTGGTTGTGTTCCACAGATTGTACAGAGTCAAAGCTCAAAGATTGTGTTGGTAAGACATGGTTAAAATGTTTACAGTCCATCGTGTCAGTGTTCCTGTGATCATTCAGTGAGAATGTGTGTAAATTCTATTGAATGAAATTAAGCCAAACATTTATGCTGTAATTTTGTTTGAAGAATGATATGATGATTTCATTATTTAAGTGTACATCAAAAACATTGATCCAAGATTGACAACATTGACACATCAAACACATTGATCCAAGTTGTTATGCTGGATTGTTAGATCCACCTAAACTGTCAACTGAAGTGGACCTGAGAAAAGGGGAAGTTCATATTAAAGTTGAAGGCAAAACGGACAAGGTGAACATTTGTGTTAAGTCAGAAAGGGCAGGGATTTGCAAGGTAAGGCCATTTTTTTTAACAACACTCACTATTAGTTGTTGGGGATATAGAGGTGAGCTTTGTTCCCCATTTGACATGCTTTGCATATCCCAACAGCCATTTCCCAGTCCCATTCCACTGCACTCTGTCACCCCCTGCATGTGCTTTCAGGTAATTACATAACAACACTCGCACATTATTTGTAAACTCTATGCTATGACATACACATTTTAGGGTACCTTTGTTACAAAAATAGACATTATATTTTAGTGGTCAAATCTAAAATGCATTTTTAACTATTGATTACTTCCACTTACCTTACAGTGCAAATGGATGATTTGCAAAATAAAATACAGTTTGAAATATTTAGATTATGAGATTCAACATAGCATGTGTAATGCAAATTACCATATGTGTGAATATACTCTTATGTTAAAGAGTTGGACACAAGCTACCTTACACAATATAAACTGCTTTTAGTCATTTGCCATAGGGCTTTCCATTTTTAATTGTTACTTACAGGAGAAATCCGGCGAGTTTTCACATAGATCTCCGCTTCTCGAGGTCACAGAGTACTGTCGGTACGAAAACACGGAAACAATCGGGGACATGTGTACACAGACCTACTGTATATCACAGCACTTATTCTGTCCATAGCACAAACATATTTTGTATAATTTGGATTTCTACAACAAATGATACAAAGTTGGTTTGTATTTGGTTCCACTTATGACTCTTTGTAAATTGAAATTTCCAAGCCCACATTTCTGTTCTAAAATTAATTTATTATGTAAGTATGTAAATGTTGGAAATTGTCATTTTTGCATAAGAAACAGCTGGGCTTACGACATGACCTCAGAGTGTAGCTGCCTTGCTGCGTTAGCTGCTGGCTGTAGCAACTCGAGCTAGGCAAAACCAATTGTTTTTCATTTTTTTCCATACTGACAGTAATCGGTGTCCTTGAGAAACGGTGTGAAAATTCACCGGATTTCTCCTTTAAATGTGACTGTGTTCAATGTATTTTAATGTGCCCCATCGTTGTAATGTGCAATACTATTGTTATTATCTAACTATGTAACTCAACATCTCTGTGATCAGGCATGGTGGAACAAAATGGGAAAACGCTCTGAAAACTGTCTCTTTAGGAAAAAACTGGCTGCGGACGTCCACAAAGGTAGAACATTTCTGTAAAAGATGCCTAGCAGTATTAAGGCTTACGATGTGATTCCGTAAAGCTGCTGTTGTAAGACAAGTTGCCTCTCAACTCCTCCCTTTCTCTCCCAGTGCTACGTCAGAATGTTTTGGCTAACGTCACGGCATCCGTGGTGCTCAGCCGAACCTACAGCGGCGTGCTGGCTCTGAGCTGGAAGGTGAGTGTGCCGTGCCAGGAGAAGGTGGTCGTGAGGCTGTGCCACCTAGGGCCTGGTGGGACCTGTCGGGATGTGGAGAATGGCACCTCGGAAGGAGGTGACGATTGGATAAGCAATGACAATGGATCATGGGTACGTCATTTCAGCTCCAGCGCTCACAGGTCACTAGACTAGATTTGACAATAGGAAAGTGATCTAAGTTAGTAAGTTAGATGAACTGTAAACATGCACATGAATGACTGTGTTCCTGCTGTTGAATCTTTCAGAGGTTATCCGGGTCTTTCCTGAATGTCAGCCCTCACCATCCTCTTTGCATTAGGGTAAGTGTCTTTTTCAAGGACTCTCTTGTCTTCTCCAGAACAAGACAAAACACACTTTTATTCACTTAAATATATTCAATAAAAATGCAATGATATACAATTGATCAAATAAATTAGCTGTAGAATTGAACAATAGAAAAAAATGGATGATGGTTAATAAATAACCCCTAATCCTTATCTAGTAGTCACCCTGCTGTCTCTATTTCAGATGGAGGTGATGGGAGAAGAATTTGGTCCATTGTGTCCAAAACATGGTGAGGATCTAAATTACTGTAATTTTTTAAATTTTTATTTCCTTTGTTTAGAGAGTCTGAAGTATGTTGAAAAAATTACTAATGATCATACACCACTGACCTTATGTGAGAATCATTATCGGGCTGTACTCTGCAATATGTCTACCTAGCCAGAAGATGGCACTGGAGTATTCTGATCGTTGCGGTGGTTCTGCCTTTTACTCTGATCATCTTTGGACTTTATTCAAAGAGGACAACTCTTGAGAGTAAGTGCTTCTTCTTTTTCTCCCACATTACTTCCTTATCTGGTTCCTTGCTGATTTCAGTCATTTATCGTCATCCCAGGTAGCCCCTACCTGCTGAAGAAGTAAGCAGAGGCTATTTATCAATTTTTTTTTTTAATTTTGTGAAAACAGTGGTAAAGCATATGAACCAGATAATCTCAGATTATATTGTCTGGTTGTTGGAATGTTGCATCCAGTGCTAAAGGCCGCAGGTGAAAGGTCAGGGGGATGTTGGCCACATCTAACCTTTTCTCTTGGCCATACGGCTGTCTGCCCTACAGTATCTTTAATTATTACACGGCTCTTCACAATGCTAGTAGAACACTCCATTGACTTGAATAGGATTTCCCAACGTTCTACGGTAAAATAAATTAATGTAATTACCGCTGCAAACATATAATTACCGCTGTCAATGGCAACGGGTTTTGTGCTGCTGATCATATCACTCCGAAAGTATTCCGGTCACTTCTTGCATTGGAACTTCATTCAAAAGTGAAAGCAGACGGTTGATCAGCTGTGTTCTAAAGAATGTTTGATTCAAGTTCAGCGTGTGTTGCGAACTATTTGTTTCTCAGCAAAAGCCACGACGAAACGGTAACAAATAAGTGTAAAGAGACATATCATGGAGTTTATTTTTTTGTTTTGGCAAGTAGCCGTATAATAAGCGGCATAATGTATAGAACGCCGGTCATTATGGGAAAATAAGTCCCTTCAGGGCGGAACAAGACCGGTCCGGTTCGCCCTGTCGGGACTTATTTTCACAATAATGACCGGCGTTCTATACATTATCCCTTGCTCAATGGATTCATTGTCCTGAACCATGTGGACAGGTGAAGAATCTGTGGGAAGCATGCAAACCCACACACACAAAAAAAAAACACACACACACACACACATACACTGGCGCACACACACACATGCATGCACACATCTACACATGTACACATCCGCACATGCATGCACACAGACACACACACACACACACATACACACACACACACACACACACATACACAAACCCGCACATACACTCACACACACACACACACACACACACACACACACATGAAAATATGGGCACATGGTGTAGCTTTTTATATTGATTTTGAAGAGCAGCTTCCTAGCTGTATCTACAGTGTACAGGCCCTGCTGCACTGTGGCATGGCATCCATGTTCATATGAATTTCTGTTTCTTGAACAGAGTGGATCCAGAAGTGGCAGAGAACGAACCTTCGCCAAGGTGTGTATGGATATGTATGCTTATCTGTTATCTGTTATCCCTCCCCATGAAATACATTTAGTTGGAAAATAAGCACTTTTAAAACACACTTTTTCTCCACACATCCCCCCCTCCACTCTCAAACAAATGCACTCTCTCTAACACACACACACACACACACACACACACACACACACACACACACACACACACACACACACACACAGGAGGACGGGGTCATGTGCTGCTGCTTCACCCCCCGTGTGAGGACGGGTCCCTGTCGGAGCAGGTGTGTGTGCTGGGCTCCATGCTGCGGTCTCTGGACTTCGCCGTGTCGTTGGACCTTTGGAACCTGATGGAGCAGGGTGCTCTGGGCCCCGTGCCCTGGCTGCACGCGCAGATGGAGCTGCTCCGCTCCTCGGGCGGACGCGCCCTGGTGGTACTGAGCCGCACGGCTCTGGAGCGGGCCGAGGAGTGGACCTGGCAGGGCTGGACAGGGCCTCGCGCCGGGAGGTTTGGAGACAAAGACTCAGACGGGGACGCAGCTCCTCCGTCACCTGCCTTACCGCCCACAGACGTGTTCGCTGCTGCTTTGGGCTGCCTGCTGGAGGACCACCAGAGAGGCTGTGCGTCGAGAATCTTCTCCTTGGTGCAGTTTGACTCTCACAGCCCCTTCCCCCCAGGGGGAGGAGACCCCGGCCTGCCACTCCTGTTCCGGGGCCTGAGTTTGTACAGCCTGCCTGCAGAAAGTCAACCTTTTCTGGATTCTCTCATGGGGCTTGGTGGGGTATCTGCGAGACCCAGGGGGAGGTGGCTGTCCAGGACACTAACAAACTCTGGTGAGGCAGTGCCTCTCCAGCCCTGAGTTTTTCCTCATTTAAACATGATGGCTGTCATGACGATGCCATCGCCACAGACCTGTATCACAGCACTGTATCACAGCACTTATTATGTCTGTACACAACACAATATGTTGTATAATTTGGAACCTGTTAAAATGTAAAGTGTATTTGGTTCCGTCCAGATTTATTTGGTCCTGCTTATGATTCTTTGTCTATTGGCATTATCAAGCCCACGTTTCTGTTATAAAATGAATTTATTGATGAAGTATGTAAATATTGGAAATTTTTATTTTTGCATAAGAAACAGCCTTCACTTGGACAGTTGCAGGAATTTGTATTCATCTGACGACCTAATTTTTTGACCAGCGGCGAGTTAGAAACTGCTTGCATATCATGTGTGCTATGTTTAGAAATATAAAAAAGCTATCAGTAAGTGGTACTCAAGATGGCATGTCATTGGCCGTCACAACACTCCAGCGAGTGAGCGGAAGAGCACAACCAATCCGAGCGCTTGTTTGAGTTGACCAAGATATAGATGACACTCCCCCACGCAGTTGTTGTAGCACGAAACGGAAGCACAAGACAAGCAATAAGATATTTCTATGAGACCTTTAATGGATAGAGGTAAACAATCATTTTATGTATTTGAGTCATTTTGGCATGTCATTCTACTGTTCGATTAACCAGTGTTTGTTGAGGACCATGTGCAATTCTAGCAGTTGTGATTCATACACCCGAAATAAAAGTGCTATTTTTGCCTTGTCACCGGTAACATTTTACGCACGTTTAAACGAACAGTTCCTACGTCTACGGGTTATCGGTTTGGTGAAGGCTTGTAATAATGATGTATAATAATATATAGTGACAGTATATGCACCCTGAAACTAGCCTTCAACTCGTCAAACAGTTCGTTGATTAGAAGGGATACTGACATGACTGTGGGAAGCAGGTGAAACACAGTGTAACAGTATTTTTGTGAGTGTCGTTACGAATAATAAATAATGGGAGTGAAAATAAAACAAGTGTGCTGTCACAATCTGTTTCACTCTCTTTTTGTTTGTTGTTTTAAAATAATCTCTCCTGTACATGTCCTTTAAACAAACCTCTTTACAGATGCATGTTGTGTTACACAGTAGATGTCCACTACAAGTGGTTTAGTCACAAACTTGGCTAAGTTAGGTAAGTGGTGAGCCTCCTCAAAGAAGAGCGCTAAGGCTTCATGCTAACAAAACGATAATAGGGCTCTAGTTTTGGGAGTTATACCACTGAGTCTTAATTAACCTACTCAGGTTTATGACCTGATACTTGATATAGATATAAGTCTAACCAGATCTCATCTTTGTGTGTGTGTGTGTGCAGGGATGTAGTGGTAAAATAAGAGCTGGGTAAACTATGAATTCTGTGATGGTGAGGTGAACTACGTGTTTGATGATGGTGGAGGTTATTGTCCAATGTTTATAACAATACCAATGGTATTAAATGGTTCCTAGAGTGTTTATGAGTGTACATATTGTGAATGTGGATAATACAGTATACTTTTTGAATGTTAAAAGTTGCCATTACTGAATAAAGGTGGATAAACTCTAATAAGAGGTGGATGAACTTTATTTCTGAAATTTCAAAAGTGGATAAACTGCATTTAGCCTCCACTACATCCCTGTGTGTGTGAGAGAGTGTGTTTAAATAGGGTACATAGATCCTTCTGGTTAAAATGTGTTACATTTTCACTCTACCCATCTGATAGATATACTGTAGGTATAAGTCTAACCTGATCGTGTATTTGTGTGTGTGTGCTTGTGTTTTTGTTTTTAATACCTAGAACTTTCTAATTGAAATGTATTACATTTGCACTCAGTACAACGATTGTTTTGCAACAGAGACCCCTTATGGGTTGGGGCATATTTCTACATCCATAGCTGAGTTTTGAATATTGGATTTCCACAACAATAGCCCCTACACATCTCCCTGTATATTTATGGAAGGCAGTGTGACATGGTTCTTTTTGCGTTGTTTCCATCGTAGCTTTCATTGAGTGATGCCGCCACTGTGGAAGTCCACCCTGTCTGCCATCCTGTGCCTGTCTCTCCCATGGCTCGTCTTGCTCCAACAATGTTCCGACTCATGCAGAGCCTGCGGTGGGCCTGACAACCACACATGCCTTGCGTGTAAAGATGGCTGGAGCCTCCATGATCGCCACTGTGTGGGTGAGTGAACAGGAGCTCAAGAGTAAAGAGGAAGTGAGGTCATGTCAGTCTGAACCTATATTACAGTCTTTGGTGTTCCTCCCTGTTGGACTTTGCAGATGTTGATGAGTGTGACACCAAGCTGACCGGTTGCCCGTCGAACACCTACTGCTTTAACACTGAGGGCTCATTCGAGTGCAGAGGTGAGAACACAGATATTAGGGATGCACGTCTGAGATCGCAAGCAGTGACGTCTTTTTTTCACTGTGCATAATTTAGAGTGGAATATGAAACAACTGCGCACACAGGGTATAATGCACCAGACATGCAGACTCTTTGGGACATTCATTGTATTTGGTACATTCAGACTGTTTGGGACATGTCGGGGCTTGTGTGGAAAACATAGTGATGCAGTGTATTAAGAACTGAGAGTAATGTGATGCCACCAGTACACCAGTGAAATTGCTGCCTTGACAACGCCACGTCATAGCTTCAGTACTCTATTGTGCGCCCTAAAGTTGCTTTTGTTCTCCTAATGTTTTTCTTTCTGTATCTCTATAGGATGTGATCCTGCATGTGCAGCGTGTATGGGCAGTGGACCAGCTCGTTGTAAGAAATGTGCCAATGGATACACGATGACTGGCGCAAAATGTGTTGGTATGAGCTCAGCTACTTTGGCCAGCAGTTTCAATCACAGTGTTTTATTTCGCTACTTGCATCACAGCACAGGTTAATGTCAATGTAAATGTGAAATGTTACACGTAGGACCCAGCTGTGGCGCAACTAGCTGGGGCACCTGCACCATACGCCGGCGACCCGGGTTCGATTCCCGCCCTGTGGTCCTTTCCGGATCCCACCCCGACTCTCTCTATTAAAGGCATAAAAAGCCCAAAAAAATATACTTTAAAAAAAAAAAATGTTACACGTAAATCAGATTTATAGGCCAAGTATACTTGCGTATACAAGGAATTTGGTCTCCGCATTTATCCCATCCTTGAATTAGTGAACACACAGAGCACACAGTGAACACACAGTGAGGTGAAGCACACACTAAGCAGGAGCAGTGAGCTGCCTTGCTACAGTGGCGCTCGGGGAGCAGTGAGGGGTTAGGTGCTTTGCTCAAGAGCACTTCAGCCGTGGATATGGGCATGGGAGAGCAGTGCTCAACCACTTCCCCCGCCCACATTTTTCCTACTGGTCGGGGATTGAACGGCAACCCTTCGGTTCCAAGCCCGAAGCCCTAGCCAGTCGGCCACGGCTGCTCCTATTAGGTTATGATATACAGGTTACATTTACAGTAAAAAAAATTAATGGGTTTGGTATATGCCTAAATAACCAAAGTTATCTCTCCTCTAGATGTGGACGAGTGCAGTGAGAATGAACTGATGTGCCCTGGCCTGGATGAGTTCTGTATGAACAAGGAGGGCTCGTTCTACTGCCAGTGTGCTAAAGGGTTCCGTAGGGAAGATGGCGTCTGTAAAGCCATTCAGACATCTGGTGAGGAACACGGACACATCCCTCTCCTCATCTGTTTCTCTCTGCATTCAGACCTGGAGTGTTTTTCAAGTATGTAGATAGTCACAGAGGTGAAAAAGTCTAGCTTCAGAAAGTCCCACCATGTATTGGTTAAGGTTAGGTTATACTTTTACACCTTCAGTTTAGTGCCAAACCTGGGTAAGTTAACACACAGTAAGTGGTAAACCTTCGAAAAGAAGAGCTTTTCCGACTTTGTTTTGTAAGCCATGGGATTCTCCTATTAGGAGATTTACCACTTCTGAAGGGCTAACTTTGTCACTAAACCACATTGTATGGATGGCACCGCTAATGCAACAGTCTTATAGCTTTCCTGCATACATTATGCTCAGGCACATAGAGTACATTCCCAAAAACGTAATGACTTCTCGTCTTTCCTATGTGATTGAAGCTGCTCATGAGAAGGGCTTGTTTGATGACATCCAGGAAGAGGAAATAGAGGTCCTCCAGCAGATGTTCTTCGGTGTGATCCTCTGTGCTCTGGGCACGCTGGCGGCCAAGGGGGACATGGTCTTCACCTCCATCTTCATGGGGGCGGTGGCCGCCATGGCAGGGTTCTGGTTCTCAGACAGAGGCGATCAACTGCTGGACTCCATGTTGAGAGGACGCTAATATTGTCTGGACATAGTCACATACACACACAAACATACAGATCAACATACAGTATGCACAAAAGTACACACATACCTATTATTTATGGGGTTTTACTGGGACTGAGTGTGTCCAACACTCTGTATTGCCTGTCCTGAGGTTATGAATGGCTCTACAGTACTATAAATGGGCATGATTGATCCAGAGAGGGTTGAAGCGGAAATGAATTATGTTGCTCTATTTTGTTAGTTATCAAAGATCTTTGATTGAGCCTTTGTTAAGTCCTGCCTTCCTATGTTACTGCTGCTAGGTTAGCCAAACAAACAATGGCTGTGTGGGCTCAATTCCCATAGAAGCAATGGAAGCCTGTTGACTCGGTAACCGTAATTTTGAGTCTGGAATATTTGAGGGTCAATTATTCTCCCCTTGACAGGTTCTCAAATAACCTACATTTATGTGAGTCGCCTTGAGCATATCTATGGGAATTTCCCTCACGGGATCAAAAGAGTATATATACTTATACTTTTGTACCACCACACCCAGACCAGATTTGTGTGCAGGCTTTGAAGATTAGCCCCTTTGTGTAGTTGGAAAGGCACGATGCTGACCATAACTAATTGATTCACCTCATTATTTCCCTTATTTGTTTCATGCTCACATGGAATTTGAACAAGTTTAAATCAACTGCAATAAAAACAATGGCTTATTAATGCCTATGTATTTACTCAAACATTTGCAAACAAAACGCTATTCTAATGTTCATTACTGACCCAATAGTAGAGGAAATATTTACACACTTTACTTATGCATTACTTCCCCATGTCATCTTCCAGATAATGTTCCAAATATCTGTTCTGTGAGCCTGTTCGGAGGCAGCTGTCTCCCAGGCACTTGGCCGGTCGGTCAGACTGGTGAGCACAAACAGGTGGCCACTGACGGCTACAGTTTCAAGTTCTCTCTGCTCCTCTGTTTGTAGTTCTGGGTCATTCTCAACTTTTAAAGTCTGTGGGAAATTGTTAATATTGTTTCTCTGATATAACACACGGTTTGTTAAAGCCACAATTAAATCATTATTAATTAGTAAATGAATAATTACCGGTAGTAAATAGTTTATGCATGTTTTGAATAACAATCAGCTTGGAGAAGGGTTTATGTGGTAATTAAATGTGTAATGACAGTATAAAAACTACAAACCCCTTTTCATGAAAAAACATGGTACAATAATAACAAATTCTGACTTTAATACAAGCACATTATAAAATTGAGAGTCAAAATAAATGTAATGTCCTCTGTTAAAAATCTGATACAGTATACAAGAACTATCTCTTTTGGTAGGCTACTTCCAGCATCCAATGCCAATATATTTTCTGTAGTCATTAAACTTACACAACGACAAACACTTACTTCAGAAAGAAATTCACCTTTATTGAATGGATATAAACAAGCTGGCCAACACTCAGTAATATTCTGATAGAACACATACAATAACAACCACCAGGGGGGAGGGGGTGGATCAGAGCTAGGTGTCCCTGGAGACAGCCTCATTGGATTTACAAACACCAAACATGACAAACAGTACCCATGCTGAATAATATCAGTCAAACTTGCCCTCTATCAGTTTCTCCTGATGGAGAGTCTCAGCTCACCCTTAACTCTCTCTCAGTCCCAGACCAGCAGATACCGTCACACTGGTGTGACGAGAATGTTGTGAAATTGAACATTCTAAAGAATATCTGGGTTTATTTTTAGAACCTTACATTGTTGCAGAACAGAATCTTCTGTTAGAATGTTCAAAACTTTTTTGATGTATCTATCTATCTAAAACTCCCCTGCTGAAGGGTTAATGTTCAGTTCACCCACACACAAATACACCCACCCACCTGACGGCAACTCACCGCACACACACCCTCACAAACACATGCACCGACCCGACCGCGCCTCACCACACACACAGCCTCACAAACACATGCACCGTCGACTCATTTTTCAACTCGCTGAACAACACCTGAGACATGCAAACTCACTTTCATAAAAAACAAATGCACAGGCTGTCCACCTACAGGGATACGACAGGAGAGAGAGGACACACCACTCTCAAACACATCACACCAGTACAATGCGGATGCATTTATCGTATGAGGACTGATGCACCATGGGACTTTAACCCCACGTTCACACAAGTGATCATTCAGCATGCTGGACACTCACATTAAACTCAGATCTAAATCATTACTGTACAACGCAAAAACATTTACATATACAAATATTACAATCTCAAACGTACATATTCAAATGCTTAAACCATAGAAATAACAAAATAGAAAAACACAAATATATAAACAAATTGTCTTTTAAAAAAGTGAAAACAAAAAAAGAAAACATGTTTCTGGCATTGGTCACAGTGTTTTGCTTCATCCAGAGGTTTGCATTTTTGACATCATTAAAGAAAAACAAAAAAGCGACTGGGCAAGAGAGCCAAACATGTACAGGAAGAGTCATACGTTTCTTTGATATACTTTTTTCTTACCACCAGGCCTTTTGTGCGACATGAAGTTTGTCATCCCATGGCTGAGAATTTGTAGATTTACCGAGCCACTGAATAAAGGCCCCACCTTTTCATGATATGGTGTACTATTATACCATACTCTGCATAGAGGCCAAGACAGTATTCTCAAATTGTTGTTCACACTATTAGTTGGCACAATAAGTAAAAATGATCATGCAACAGCACTTTTTTATTTTCTTTCGTCAACCATGTACACTATATAATAATCTCAGAGCAGAAGACTGCCCTGCTACTTCAAGTATTCAGTGGTAAAGGACCTGAACAGGGAGGATAGAAAAACAAAAACAAATCTATCCCCCTTCAGTTAAAGTGAAAGGTCTGGACTTCCTCTGTCTTGCATTGTGTAATCTGCAGACATGCTACTGACTTCTGACTACTGACCAACACAGAATCACAAACAGAAAACAAATGACACTAGCCAGAGGGTCCACCCACAGCGTTCTTTGACAGTCAATTTGACAGACATATTCGGAATTACACACATCAACCTGACAGAGAACAAGGGACTTGAACAGTGAACAGAGGACTCCTACGACGGCCACAACACCAGTGAACATGGAAGAGTAACCCTCCCTCCCTTTGGAAGGGCTTGGGAGAAGAAGCACTAACAGTCTAATAATCCACTTTTTTTTCCTTATTGTTTTACCATGGAATGAGTTTTCTGGTGTCCTATTCTAAAACACCCAGACAGACATGGTCCACACGAAACCTCACAACAGCAGAGAGGAACAGCAGAGGGACAACAGCAAGCAAACAAACAAAGACAAAGTCAAACAGAGAAAACCAGTAGGCAATGTCTTAGTGACTGAGGTGTTTAGACTTCCACTTTAACAGTATCGATGATAGTCCTCACTCACCAGTGCATGATTGGGTTGACGGCTCTGCTGCACTTTTCTCATTTCTGCTACTGCTGCATCACATATTTATCATAAAATCTTGGCAATGACTAATTGCATTGCAACCCAAGCAACTGGGCATTGGGGATAAACGTGAAATAGTGAGTTTTGAATTAACCAAGCCATTAATGCAGGACTCAGACTGACCTACTGGAGGCAGACATAAGCAACTTTAGCTCTTTGTTTGGGCCAAGTGCTGAATGTTGCAACCTTATTTGTTGTTGCCTATTAAATGTACCAGTACTGCAGAATGTTTGTCCAAAATGACAATTAAGAAAATCCAATTAAATCCAATTAACACTCGGAAACCACTATAATAATCCTATGTTTGAGATCAACTAAATCTCAAGGAACAGCAGCTAAGGCTTATGAGCAGAACTCTGATATATCTCTGCTGCCAGATGAGGGAACTTTCTCTTCTAAGCCACTTCATACTCAGAGTAAGATCTCTGAGAGTTAATGATGAGTGAAGAAATAAAACTCTCACTCACACACACACTCACTCAGTCTCTGACAAACACCAGTCTTGACAGTAGGAGAGATTAAAATACTGAGGGCCACACTGAAAAGGGGAAAAAGTAGTTCTCTTCGCATTCTAATTATTTTTAAAGTCACTATTTTCTCAGCACGTAAAGACACATTTTAAATATATCTATTTTTTTAATATATATATTTATCTATGTATATTTATATATGTGTGTATATATAATGTCTCGAGGCACAGGCCACCAAGTTCAAGGGGGACACCAAGGAGTCACAGAGATAGGGCAGGGGTCAGTGCAACAGCTCGGGGATGAGCTGAACCAAATGGATGAGAGGCCAAGGGATTTGGTCATACGGTACTGCTGTGGGGACTGATTGACCCTCACTACAGACTAAAGGGGCACCGACTCCACGAGCTACAGATTCCCACACACACACAAACCACATCTCATAGAACAGATAGGTCATCTGAGGCGAGCTGACCATGAACGATTAGAACAGATACCCAAATCTAAGAACGCGGTTCCCAACACGTTTGCCTGTGCTGTAGATTTAGGAACCAGTAGATGGTTTGTAGGACTTGAGATTACTTCATCATTGTTTGTTTTGATTGTTTTTATCTGTTAGTACACTTCTGCTGCCCAAGGATCACGTTGAGGATCCAAAAAGACAGCTGCTTTTTTCTGTTCAAAACAGTCTTGTTTGACCAGAGAGGACTGGGCAGGAGAGGCCGAAGCTAGAAGCTCACTCACCAAACAGCTCAAGTGTTGCTTGTCGGCGAGATCACCTGTTGTTTTTCGGGTTTTATTGTTTCAGATCACATTAGGTTTGTCGTCATGACTGCTGGATCTGAAGCCTTCATGAGCAGGAGCACCAGCTGAAGCACCATTAGAAATATACCCTGGAAGAGGGAGCATAGGCGCAGGATCTGCATAGGCGCAGGATCTTCTCTAGGAGACCAACCAGAACACGCTCTGAAAAGGAGAATGCTCAGAACTCCAGAAATGTCCACAGCTGACCAGTATGATTCAATACTGTTTTTTTATGATAAATGTCACACACACACACACACACACACACACACACACACACACACACACACACACACACAGAGAGAAACACACACACCACACACTCACAGAAACACATACAAACACACTCACTAAATGAAATTGTTCTGATTTGTACTCTCAAAGGTAACTGAAAGGTAACAGCACAAACCCCTCAGAAGACTGCATAGAGGTGGGCTGCTTCAGAATGCTGAACTGAGGTAACAACATGTATGGGCCAGACCACAGCTGTGCACACTAGGCCCTACTCTCTCTCACGTCACCAGAGGGCAGGGAGGCTTCGCTGCCAGTAAGGCCGTACTGATGGGGGGTGTACAGGAGGAAGCCACCAGGGGGCAGAGTTCCTCTGAATTCTACTTCCCTGATATGTAACAAAAGATGTGCTGTGGGGTGAGAGTTATAAAGGCAAGGTAAACAAATGTTTCTGTGTAAAGTTGGCAGGCTACCGCATTTCACCAAAAATATCGATCCAAATACAATTATACAAATCAAAACAAAATCAAGAAATAAATTAATACATAGGTAAATCTTGGCAGCAGAAATTGCAAAGATGGAAGGAGAGAGACAGAGGCAGTAGGTCCAGACAACAGCTGTGTGTGGGGCTAAACAAAGGCAGGGGACTGTGACCATGTGGGCGGGGAGAACATTAGCTTGGCAGATCAGTGTCAGAGAGAGGGGCGGAGCCAGGCAGATGTGAACAGGATGATAGGTCAATCACGTGAGCTGGGCAGAATCAGGCAGATGTGAACAGGACAATAGGCCAGTCACGTGAGCTGGGCGGAACCAGGCAGATGTTAGAGTAGGTGCAAGAGCAGCCAGACAGTAGTTGATAGGTAATCTGATCACAGTTATCTCAAGAACTTGAGGGATAAGATCTTCATGGAGGTGACTGCTGATCCAGCACAATGCATTGTCTAGGTGGATGAGGAGATTCCTTCCCACTGGCATACAACATCAGGTGGTGGATACGTATCCATGTGTCAAGGTCCATACCCCAGTCCTGCCTCAGTCTTAATCATCCTGCCCCAATCATCTGTGAACAACACAGAATGGAGGACAACTAGTTACCAGTGCATACTGTACATGAAGAGCATAGAAGCCCAATGTTTGGAAACTCACAACAATCAAATCAATCAAATTTGTTGGCTGTAGAGAAACTGCATAGCATGTTCCACAAGAAGCAGCAAACAGAAACAGCACGAAGCAGTATGCTGAAGAGAGTCAGACATCAACAGTTATTTATTTGAACTGGATTCATTGAATGTCCTTTTTAATAAGCGGAGATTTTACCTGCTCAGTTGTGTATCACTTCGCTTGGCCCTCCCACTTGCATGACTCTGCCCCTTCCACTGAACTGAGACAAAACGGCAACCTACTCCAGCGAAGGCAACAGATTGAGGGTAAGGTCTGGTCAGATGTCTGGTCAGATGGACAGTGTGTTGTTTCAGCATCATGGCATGGCTGTTCTCCTCCAGTAGTGACTGAATCATCTGCATGAGTTATATGCACGAATCTGAGTTAGTCATATAAAAAAACAGACAGAGAAAGGACTGAAAAAACAATAATTTCCATCGATTGCAAACAAACAAAGATTATATTGCTCATATGAAGGTCATTTCATGCAAATCACTCACCTCAACAAAACAACATAAGAGCTTTGGTTTTGGAAATGGTTATGCCCAAATGCCTTCCTCATCATCCTGACGTGATTAGAGTAGCGTACAGCAGATCAATGCGAAGCGAGGTGGACAGAGCAGGGGTGATTCAAAGGGACAGAAGGAAAAAGCCAGGTTAGACCAGATTAGACCAGTGATCTGAGAGGAAATAAGCGACTTGCAAGCACGAGGATGTCAGAGAAGTGAGATCAGACTCCAGTTAAGAGCACACACACACACACACGCATGCACACAGACACACAGACACACACAGACTCACACACACACACATATATATAGGTCCTCATGAGGGCTTCCTGCTTCTGGAGACAAGATCCTCATGCTTTTAGTAATCTCCATAACTTCCAACGTACTACAAACACCTAAAGCGGTTCGCAACCATGTAATATTATGGTTAACAATCATGGTATTGTCACAATGTCATTCATTATTTTAGATAGATAGATAGATAGATAGATAGATAGATAGATAGATACTTTATTGATCCCCAGGGGAAATTCAAGACACACACACGCACACATTCAGTACCCACATTTATTGAAGGTCAACTGAAGGACAACTTAATAAATGTAGGTACTGACTTAACAAATAAAAACAAACTTAACAAATAAAAACTCATGTTAGCTCAGCTGTGCTCTTTTTTATTCTGTACTGTAATTTTTAGCCCAATTTTATTACTTCACAAGGCATCAGGTTGGCACTGAGTATTTCAAAGACATGCTAGTAGTTCAGACACCCTAGTTACGCCTAAATGTAGATCAAAGTCCGCCATGGTTACCCCAGGGTGTATTACAATAGACATCTAGCTCGACAGGAACTGCTCTCACGGTAATTAGCCACTTTGTTTGCACAGCCCAGTTATTAAAGAGGAGAGATTTAAAGGCAAGTAATACTGATGGCAAAACAGCCGTAAATACACAGTATCACCATGGAGTTCTTTTTATTGCTATTGTTTGCTCTTGTATTGTAGGCTGCATTTATAAAAACTGGCCAGGGACAACGGATGAAGATTAGCACACAAAGTTAACACCATCTTATTCACAGCATTTTGTCTGCCAATTAATGAGCATTGTCACTATCAAACAAACAAACAAACGAACAATCCATCCAACAAACAAATAAACAAATAAATAGTTTTAGAGAGGAGGGAGGAGGGGAACCCACCTGGTCTGCGGAGGGTCGATGTCCAGCGTGGGGGCCGCGTGCCGGGCCGCGGTGGTGTGGTGGTGGGTGACGGGGGTGCTGCTGGCCGTGGGGCTGAGGGTGCTGGGAGTGCTGTTGGGGGTGCTGTTGGGGGTGTTGCTGGGGGTGTTGTTGGGGGTGCTGCTGAGGGTGCTGTTGGGGGTGTTGTTGGGGGTGCTGCTGAGGGTGCTGTTGGGGGTGCTGTTGGGGGTGTTGTTGGGGGTGCTGCTGAGGGTGCTGTTGGGGGTGGTGCTGCTGCTGGGGGTGGTGCTGAGGGTGCTGCTGCTGGGGGTGCGGGTGTCCAGGGTGGGGGGGCTGCTGCTGGGGCTGAGGAGCATGAGGGTGCTGGGGGTGAGGGGGATGCTGCTGTTGCTGCTGCTGCTGCTGCTGCTGTTGCTGCTGGGGGGGCATGGGGCCGTGCAGGTGTTGGGGGTGTTGGGGGTGCTGCTGCTGGGGGTGGGGCTGCTGGGCCCGGGGGCCGTGCTGTTGGTGCTGGGGAGCCGGCTGTGGATGTTGGGGGTGCTGAGGGTGCTGGGTATGTTGGGGGTGTTGCGGGTGCTGGGGATGGGGAGGGTACTGGGGCTGTGGTCCCTGGGGGTGTGGGTGCTGCTGTGGGGGCTGGGGGTGCTGGGGGTGAGGGGCGTGGGGGTAGGGGGGCTGGGGAGCATGCTGGAGGTGCTGGGGATGCGCTGGGTAGCCTGGCTGGGGTGTGGGCTGCTGTGGGTGAGGGGGGTGGGTGTGGTAGTGGTCATCCTCATAGTTATCTGCTATCAGCTTCATTCTGCTCTGGGTCTGAGGACACAGACAGATAAACAACGTTTAGTTGTCACTGAGTTGTCACTTATTACCCAAGTTGGTAACACTTTATTTGAAGCTCAAATAGGTCACAGGGTCACAGTCATAAGAATTACATGACACATGTCATGTACATTAATGACACATTATTGATGTTTATGACCGTTGTCATAAAATGTGTCATTCGTTTTTTGGAATGTCAAGTTGACATGGTTTGGGTATCATCATTATGACAACTTGACATTAACCAAGCTGACATTATTTGACGGTGTCTTTGTCATGACAACTTGACATTAGCCAAGAAAATGTAAACTGTTTACAATATTGTCATGACAACTTGACATATAACTGTGTTTGGCCTAACATATCTTCTAGGTTTGTGAAGTGATGGGCCTGAACAATTGACTGTCATGACACCATTATAATTGTGTCATGAATACTTTCCTTGGCATGATATCGTCATGACAACTTGACATAATTGTTTAATTATTACATGAACAAGTTTATATAACTGTGTTTGGCCTGACTTATCTTCTAGGTTTGTGAAGTGATGGGCCTGAACAATTGGCTGTCATGACACCATTATAAATTGGTCATGAATACTTTTCTTGACCTCAACTACAGTGGTACAGTTTTGACTTGTCATTAAGCTGTCACAAAGAACTATTTGGAAACACCAAAATAGTTTCCTGACAGTGTCATGAATACTTACCTTTGACCTAAAGTACAGTGAACCATCTGAGATGTTTCCTGAACATGTCATTAAGTGCCATTACACTATCATGTAGGTCCTATTTCTGTACATTTTACATTTCTGGAACATTGAGTCTATTTTAACTATAATGACAACAAATACCATACTCAGTCATGACTTAAAAGAGTTTATTTCAGCAATGAATGAAAACCATAATACATGGACATGTTACCATGCCAGCTAACCTAACTGTGCATGTGGAACATGCATTAAACTATTCACATACTAGTCTTTAAGCACCATTTCATTGCCATAATTTCTGCAGCTTTTTCAAATCATGCACAAGTCTACCCAACACATTACGATGGCGGATTCCTAACCAGTAGTACCATTCAATCATTTTAAGTTTTGAGGGACTGAGGGTTTTGATTCCCCCTGAGACACCATATTTAGTTTTTGTATGTCTGCCATGCACGTTCAATATGTTGAGTATATCTAATTTATAATGGTGTCATGACAGCCAATTGTTCTGGCTCATCACTTCATAAACCTAGAAGATAAGTCAGGCCAAATACAGTTATATGTCAAGTTGTCATGACAATATCATGCCAAGGAAAGTATTCATGACACAATTATAATGGTGTCACGAAAATCAATTATTCCGACGCACCACTTCACAAACCTAGAAGATGAGTCAGGCCAAACACAGTTATATGTCAAGTTGTCATGACAATATCATGCCAAACACTTTTTTGTCGGCTAATGTCAAATTGTCATGACAATATTGTAAAAATGTCAAGTTGTTATAATAATGACATCCAAACAATGTCAACTTCACATTCCAAAAACACATTATGACAACATTACACATTATGACAACAGTCATAAACATCAATAATGTGTCATTAATGTGCATGACATGTGTCATGTCATTCTTATGACAGTTACATGTCACCCTTATGTAGACCCCTTCAAATAAAGTGTTACCAAAAAGGTTAGAACAAGCAAGCTAATTGTCTAAACAAATCAGACTCACTTTGTAAACACCAGCAACAACACAGCTGACACTGATTCAAGTTAGCTGTCTTGCTAACTAATGTATTCATCATGTTGTAAAAGCTGTTCTTATATTTACATACAGGGCAGTCCAGTAGACTTTCTGAGAACCCTATACATTAAAAAATAATGATGAAATAGAGTGCAAACAAAGTGTTTTGGATCTACAATGACAAAAACACTATTCTCCCTAAAACAATGAAAGCTGTTATATTAAAGCTGTTATATTCAGGTAAGATTATTGCTGCTTTGTTACATGTAATGGCCTAAAGCCAAAGTAGGTTAAACTGGTGCAAAACCTCCACAGGAGCCCAGGACTCTCCCCGTCATGACCCGAGCACATGCCCTTCTCATGGGGAGAGGGAGGGGGAGAGAGAAGGAGAGAGACGGGGCAGAGAGAGAGTTGGGGAGAGAAAGAGAGAAAGAGAGGGAGGGAGGGGAAATCCTCCCTGCTCAGTACCTGCTGTTTGAGCTGGTGCACCAGCTTGTCCTTCTCCCTCTTCAGAGACAGCACCTCATCCTGCGTCTTCTTCTTGTTGGAAGCGGAGAGTTCCAGAAGGGCAATGTTGGCGTCTTTCTCGCTGATGGCTGCCAGCAGAGCTTGTTGCCTGTAGTGAATGAGCACATGTTCTCACAGCAGTAAAAACATGCCCCGTGTGGACAATAGACAGCATTACATGAACAACATATGGAGGAAAACTATTTACTGACGCCGTAGTACACAGACAGATAATGATGGCATACTACAGAGAAATTACTGCACTTGTATATGTACAATATGCATTCAGTGTTATTGAAATATGTCAGCTTAAGTGACATAACATGTTTGTATGAAGCCAGTGTCCATGTCCAAATGTCCATGCGTCCAACTGCTCCCTGGGCTCCGGATCAAGGACTGCCCACTGCTCTGGATGTGTATGTGTGCTCCTAGTGAGTGTGTGTGTCTGTGTGTGTGTGTGTGTGTGTGTGTGTGTGTGTGTGTGTGTGTGTGTGTGTGTGGTGTGTGTGTGTGTGTGTGTGTGTGTACACTACACCCGGATGGGTTAAATGCAGAGGACAAAATTCCTTTCCGGACAAATAAAGTAACTTAACTTAAACTGTTTAAAGAAACAAAAAGAAAAAGAGCTCAAAGAAAGAGTTGCTCACTTCATCTCCAGGATCTCCTCCAGGTGTTTACGGCGCTCCTGACGCATGTTGGTCAGGTGACCATCGCGCTCAGACAGGGACTGCTGGCTGGAGGACAGGCGCTGCTTGGTGGCATCAAGCTCCTGCCTCGTCTTCTCTAGAACGTTCATCAGTTCCTCCATCTGATACAAATGAGCAGAACGTTGCAAAACTAGTAAGTGAGTATTAAAGTTACTTTAGAGTTTAGAGTAAATGCTCATAGAATGGAAAATCCTTCACTACATTAATATGGAGCTTCTTGAGGAAATCCTGTAGGTACCTGAACAACACTATTACTAACAACCATATTGACACTGATCCTCGAGGTGGACTGAAATTTGACTAACAAGGGTTGTTCCATTGGGGTGGGAGCTGGGGTTGGAGGGGTTGAGGTTCAAAACCCTATTGGAGGTTGCCTTATCCAACACTAGAGTGTTGACCTAGATGTAATGCCTAAATACCTTGTGCCTACACCCGAATGAAAGCCATGGTGATATCTGCTACCAACACCACTCTCACTCGTGCTACAGTATATTGCTTAATCATAAATCAGACAGACAATGCAACACAGGTGATAAACAATGCATTAGCTGAAATAATCGCTACCTGACCATTAATTATCATGTTGCCTATTATTAAGTATTAAACACAAAGAATACTGTGTAAGACCTGTTTATCCCAACACTTGCACCATCACACACACACACACACACACACACACACCTTTGGGTTGTCCATAGGGTTGTCCTTTCTTGCATCCTTCTTGTCTCCCTGAGGGCCCAATTTGATGTTAGGGCCCTTCTTGGTCTGGTCCTTGGTTTGCCTTCAGCAAGAGCAACAGCAGGACAAGCCTGTTAGCTGATGGTCCATCGCACTTACCACTCAAATTAACATTAGTAGCCTGTGTACTAGACTTTCAGTTATTTCAGAGTCAGCACAATAATAAAATCCTACTAAAATGCTATAGATTGTAAAAGTAACACAAATAAATACACATTGTTCTTTTATTATTTTTTATAATTAAGTACACAATTTATTGTTTAGATTTTAATCTGAAATGCATGTTACACATGTAGTAATACTAGTCATTACCGCGATTCATTGCTACTAATCAATACTGCTAGTCAATACTGCTAGTCACTACTCCTGAATTAGTTTTACTAATGAGACATCCACAACACACCAGACAAGAGACAGCACCACGATATCTATGACACATGAGACACAAAACAATACAACCAAAAACACATCAATGTGACGAGACTCAAACAGGACTTACAGGAGACAGTCAGTGAAATGCACAAATATAAACAAAATAAAAAAATGAAAAATAAATATTTTTTTCACATGATCCAATTCAACATCCTACACACAAGATCCAAATGAGACACATGCTTGAATGAGAGTCCAACCAGACTCTCTGCCTGGCAGTTATGAGACATGGGCTTGTCTTCATAAGAGCCCTAGGTCACCTGCTCTGAATAACTCATTGGGACAGCAGGCACTGTTAACCCTTAAAGGAGTACCGTCACACCGGTGTGACGGGAATGTTGGGAAATTAACATTCTAAAGAATATCTGGGTTCATTGAATTCAACATAGAATTTTAGAACCTTCAATTGTTGCGGAACTTAGAATGTTCAAAAACCTACACCTTTGGGAAGAATGGGGTAGAGAGGGGGGTGGGGTTGGGACTGCCAACCCAGCTGGTGAGGGGTGTGTCTGCTAAGCCTCTACTTACCTGGGAGCGAGGCTGTAGGCAGAAAAGAGGAAGGAGGAAGAGGAAGGGGCAGGGCAGGAAGGAGCAGCCGCAGACACAGGAGGAGGAAGAAGAGAGTGGACAAACCACAGGGACACATTAGAGGTCACCAACAGCATAGCCAGGAAAGAAAGAGTGGAGATGATAGTTAATCCCAAACCTCCCCTCCCCCCCCATAAATGCATACAGGAAAATACAAATAAATCCCTCCACCCCCTTCCCCCTACCCAATCCCACCGAGGAACAGCAGCCAGTGCAGGATGCAACTGCTCAACTCAAGAGGACAGCATTGGATCGTTCAACCACTGCCGAGCCTGTGAGGGGCATGGGTGCCAACATGCAGTACCGGGGACTAGCTGAGCCAGGCCTAGTGTGCCAGGGAGCAGGGGGCAGGGGGTTAGGGTTAGGGACACGGAGCTCACGGGCCCAGGACGGAGGGGGGAGGGAACGAGGGGGTGACAAAGGTCCAAACAACCAGACAAACCACAGGGGGCATGAGACTTGCTCTCGGTTCTGTAAGTAACACACACAGTTAGGGGGTATGGAGCCCTACCTAAGGAAACAAACACCTTAAATCACTGATTCCCTCAGGACCTGCAGTACTGCAGCACGGGGCAGGCCATGCAGGTTACAGGGGGTGGGGGGGAGCATTGGGGGTTGGGTGGGGGGCTTAAGTCCTCAGGCCATGGGTAGTAGGAGCAGGGCACACACGGAACTACCAGGCATTGTGGTGGTGATGGTAGACGGGGAGTGGGTTTTGGAGAGGGAGAAGGAGGGAACTGAAAGGGGAGGATGAGGAAAGGAGGGGCGGGGTGGGGGGGGGGGGGGGGGTGGCTAGAGCCTAATAGGGAGGTCAGGGTGGATCATGGATCATGGGGGGTTTGGAGGATGATAAGAGCAGATGAGCCAGTGGAACAGGTGGAGCTGACGCTTTGGCGTCAGGATGAGAGCTCTGCCCTAAAGACAGAGGTTCTGTGCTAGACACCAGCTTACACGTCAACCAAACACCAACAAACCAAACTGACACAAAAAAGAAAAATACACACTGAGAATACACTGTGTGTGTGTATGTATGTGACTGTCTGTGTTTGTGTGCGCGTCTGCCCGTGGTTCTGTGTGTGTTTGTCTCTGTGTATGTCTGTGTGTGTGTGTACAGTATGTGTGTGTGTGCATGTCTGTCTCTGTTTGTCTGTGTGTGTGTGTGAGTGTAAACATGCACATATGTGAATGTTTACATCATTTGTAGTTGTGAGATAGTGTGTGTGTGATTATGTGAGCAGATAAGCACACATTTATGAAATCAGTTCTGTGAAAACACACCAAAACCATCTAACCCATTGTGGTGTTTGTGAAAGAACTACACGTAGACCAGTTTAACAACTTCTCTGAGATTCACTCGGATCTTGTTTAAAGGCATGGCCTTCACCTTAACCTTGGTGTGCTTTCACAATGATTCAATGTACAGAACCATGCCAGTGATGAGAGGGTAGAGATGACAAAGTCTTGAAAGTTTTATCTTGAAAATATCAGGAATGTACCTCTCACATGTTTGTACAGCTCTTTCATATCCTGTATTTAAACAATACAAGATGTGACTAATATCATAGAAAAGACTGACAGATCAAGATAGATTCCTCATTTTCAAATGCCCAACTTGATATAAATTAATCAGGAAACAGGATTCATGCCCACTCTATCATACAAACACATGCACACCCATGCGCTCACTTAAACATTCTCAATTCATAAGCACACACATCAACAAAACGACATGCGCTCACACATACATACATACATACATACATACATACATACATACATAACCTTGACTACAAACACACACATTTGAAACAGATCTCTATGTGAAGGTCCTTGTATTTCAATACAAATATTTTTGAGTAAATGAGTTTGAGTTCGTTCAAGGCTATCCTAGCCACATAAAGATCTGCTAGGTGAGACAGAAGCAGACAAAGAGCAGTCGCAGACAGTTTGGCAAACACAGACATTGGCAGACATTTTTTCCAAAGATGGACACACAACTGAAAGGCAGAGAGACAAGACAGCTGAGCTGAGGTGTGCCAGGGCAGAGCACTCACTTTCCCAGGAAGTCCCACACCATGCCCCCAATCTGCTGGGGGGCAGCGGACACAGAGGGGGCCGGGTCAGGGGGGGCTCTGCCACCGGGACGAGGGGACGCGCGAGAAGTAGGGGTGGCGCCAGGGCCATGGGTAGAACCAGGGACAGAGGCAGGTGGATGGGCATGACCATGAGGGGCATGAGGACCCTGAGGGGCATGGGGACCATGGAGAGAGTGGGGGGTATGGGGTCCCTGTGGGGCATGAGGACCCTGAGGGGCATGAGGACCCTGGAGGGAGTGGGGGGTATGGGGTCCCTGTGGGGCATGAGGACCATGGAGAGAGTGGGGGGTATGGGGTCCCTGTGGGGCATGAGGACCCTGAGGGGCATGGGGACCATGGAGAGAGTGGGGGGCATGGATTGCAGGGCTGTAGAAGGGTATGGGGTACCAGGACACAAGAATCACAGATGAAGAAAACAGAGGCAGAGGAGAGAGAGAGTGAGAGAGGAAGACAGAGTGAGAGTGAGGAAGAGAGGTCGGGTGTATGTAAGGGAGGACAGGGGAAGGGGGAGTAGGAAGTGAAATGTGAGGAGGGAAGTACATGATGGCGATAATGAACGCATGACAAAAGGGATGACGGAAGAGGGAGGAGTGAAGAAAGGGGGATGAGAGATTGATATTTATGGTTGAGTAGCCATGAAAGAAGGGAGCCAAGAGGAAAGAAGAAAAGAGAAAGTGGGGTCAAGAGATATGGATAGCAAGAGAAGTACGAGAGGAGAAAGAGAAGAGGGGAGAGAAACAGTGGGTACAGTGGCAGAGAAGAACAGAAATATACACCGTTAATCAAAAGAGCCACCAACAGTCACGACATGAGCATGGCAAACAAAGAGAGATGCAATGGCAGTCTATCAGGGCGGCGGGCACTCGGAATTGAGGAAACACTGGTTTCCTTCCCACGGGAGCGGGAGGGGGGGATTATAATGTACCATTATAAAAAATCAGTTGAGGGGACTTTTAAAGGTGCTAAACCTAGGACGGATTAGCTGTTGACTAGCAAGCTAAATAATTCCATACCACGCAGTCCATGCATATTGGTAGCAACATATATGTTATAATATATTTTAAGATATTAGTAGACTTGACCAGTACACTAAGTACTTGACAGTAAACCACAAGTTGTTATTGTCATAGGGTTGTTGTGTACTGTACAACATTATGAAACACAAAGCCAATTTTTCGTTTCAGTACAGTAATGACACATCTCACTGGCTATCATGGATTATTGCATTTTATTTTTGAGTTTCAAAAAGGCTAGAGCAGTGGTCCCCAAACTTTTTCTTCCGAGGGCCAGCTCACTATGCCTGGCTCTAAGAGAGGGCCAGAGACTGGGAGTATATCAGTAACCATAAATAGCTTAGTGCTGTGAACAACAGCAGTCTACCTTAGTTGAATATTCTATTACATTTAATCATAGGCTATTGCAATGTAATACAATTGTTAGCTGTGTTTATATTGTCATCATGGCATATCAGTGTAAAATTAAATAATACTAATAAAAAAACGTTTGCATTCCCAAAAGTATTAGCAGGGAGTCCCAAAAGTATATTTTATTAAAAATGTGTGAACTCTGAATTCTGTGTCTTTGCATACACAGCTCAAGTTGTGAATATCCTACAAATAATTTAAAGTTCTCAAACTATGAGAATTTTATGAAGTGCTGAAGTGGTCTGAAATGACCACCATTCTAACTTTCAGTCACCTGATGAGAACTTTGTGAACTCTTTGTATGAACATTTGAACGAGTGAATAAAAAATAGAAATAATTATCCCAGAAAGTCCCAGAAATATGACTTGAATAGAAGTTAGTTAGCTATTAACAATTAATTGATAAACTTTTAAAATACTTTGAGCACTGATGCAGTCAGCATAGGCCTCTTACATTGTTTGCAGGTACTCAGGTATACATTTCATTCCGTTTTCGATGGCAAACGCAAAACAGCGCCAAAACAACCACCAGTGGACAAAAAGAGTATTACATGGGTACTGTTAAAGGGGAACTTGGCAACTATTTCAACGTAATAAACCCGTTTAGAAATCATTTGGATGGTTAAATGACCTGTTCCGGTGAAAATGGTGACTTTTCCCGCTGCCCCTAGCGTCCCCAGGCGGAAAACCAACCTTGCAACATTGAGACTACCGTCCCGGAAAGAGAAGTGAGAAACAAGAAACTCGTTTTAAACCTATGGTTTTAAATCGTGTTTCTTACCTTATAACATACACATTGTCTGCCGAACTTATGCTAACCGTTTAGCTAGCTTGTAAACAAATCCATGTGCTTTATCGTTACCTTTTTCCACAGTTTGAAATAGCATAATGCACAATTTCTCCAGCAGAGGGGGAAATCCTGCCAAGTTTCCCTTTAAGACTCGCCATAGAGAGTGAATGGGGGAAATTGCGGAGGTTTTAGTTTGACGATGTTGTACTCCTGTGCGGGCCGGATGCTATACCATGGACATGTTTTGGGGGGCCACCCAAAATGAGGTGGCGGGCCGTAGTTTGGGGACCACTGGGCTAGAGGTTCATAATATTTATGTGCAAGTAAGGTATGGAGGTTGGAAATTATGGAACTAACTTATACACTACAGGCATAATACCACTGACATACCCAAATCAAGAACATTACATCAATTGCGGAAGAATAAGCTGGTGTTTTCGTGACCAAAAATGTAGACCTTCAAATTAGGGCATGTACAATAACATATTAGTTTTACCTATTCTAAAGTGTGCTTTTCTAGGGACCTAGACCTTGTGTAATAACATCTTCAAGTTTATTTTGTTGGTGCATAGTCATAGGATACTGAGAGAAGTTTGAAAAAAAAAGCTATCTATTACTCAAGCACACTGACTGCAGTTTCCCTGTTGTATGTCACTGACTCTCCTTACAAAACAAAGCAAAAAAACACAGCCAAAGCTAGTTGATTTTTTTTCTTGTTAAATTAAAAATGCACAGTCACAAGCTAAGGGTCATATAAGGGTCATGTGCACTGGCCAGGTCAGGCTTTCAAAGGATTGGGCTTGACAGGTCACAACATGACAGCAGGATCACAAAGCACTGACAAACAACCCCCCCCCCCCCCCCCACCCCCCCCCACACACACACACACACAAAGAGGGAGCTCCTACACATTAGCAAACAACCCCCAATGCAGTCATCTGTTATTAAAGCAGACAGCTCACGGTGTGATGCAGAAAGAACTTCCATAAACCATCTCAGATGATTGGAAAAAGAAATCAAATGGTAGTTTTACCATCCAGGAGATCTTCCTTATCTGTATCATGCAACACCATCCTCAGCCGTCTTAATATCAATATCATCATCATCATCATCATAAATCATAATTATGTAGACTTTTAGTATCACCATATAACATAATCTTTTTCATTTTTTTTCACATGCATTTGAACAATCTTCAAGTCTTTTGGTCTCTGAGCTAGGCCTGAAGATCTAGCTAGTAGATTACACATCTTGAATTTCCCCTGGGGATCAATAAAGTATCTATCTATCTATCTATCTATCTATCTATCTATCTAAAATCATGGCCAAAAAGCATTGCAAGTAATGGTAAGAGCAGGTTGGATGACTATGGTGTTAATTAAATTGAATCTAATTAAATCTTAATTTCCAGTGCACAACTGATTTTCCACAGAGATTTTGAGCATGACAAATGCATGAGGTGTACCTTTCGAGTTCAGCAATCTTCTTGTCCTTGTCGTTCTTCTCTGTCTCAACTTCACGGAGGATTTCCAACAGTCTCTCCACCTCCGCCTGGGATTTCCCAGACTCCTCCTTGTAGAACGTCACCTCCTTTTCCAGGAGCTTCACCCGATCCATAAAGTCAGGGTTGCCACGGGAACTCTGATGATCCACCTCGTGTGCCTTCTGCAAGGCAACATCATAGCCCCGGTGTCACAGAGGCTTAACATTCTCCCAAGAGTGGACAATCAGACACAACAAATTTATTACATAGACCAGGTGTGCAACATTAGAGTGCAATGGTTTAAGCTTAATCCTTCAGAAATCGATTCTTCAATGATTAAGAAGTACATGTGCATGTGCATATTCTATAGTTAATTGAAACAAGATCATCTACATATATTATATAAAACAAGATCATCTACATATAGTATAAAAAACAAGATCATCTACATACAGTATAAAATCAAGATCATCTACATTTAAAAAAAAGTAAGTTAATCTACATATAGTATATACAACAGATGTGTGCTTCAATCACTGTTGTCACACAAAATGAAGGTGGTGAACCTGCAAGCTGGGCTTTGTTTCAAATTGCCATCAATAAAACACAGTAAAGCTACAATAAAAAGAAACACAAAAGTAACAACAAAGAACATGGCTACTACACAACACCACAGCCTGGAAAAGTAGAGATGACACAACAATAGAGGACAATTCACCAAGAGACAAGAGAGGTACTAGAACATAACAGACACTTCACTCCACCCAGCACCAGCATAACTACAGGCACACAAAACAACACACAATATTTCAGCAGTCAACAGCGCTCTCAATCCTGCTCCTGTAGAAATTCTGCTAAATTGAATGTGTTTTAGCATAAAAAAGTAAAAATCATATAGTAAAAATATTAGTAGCAAACATTAAAGCATGCAGAAAGCACACCATGCACTCAGTGTATCTTGTGAAATGCTTTCAATGTGACAGTTTTTGTTTTGTTTTTGTGTACGTGTGTGATTGTCTAGTAAGTCTGATGAAAATTGAGGAAGGATCCAGCTCCCCCAAAACCAGCTTTAACCAAAGTTATCCACAATTAGCTAACATGCCAATGCACTGCTACTGAGTACAAACAACACTGACTGTGTGTTTGGGTTTCCTTGTGTTTTTCTATGATTTCAAAGTATAGATTTGATAATATATATACTTATACTTATACTATACTTATATAGTTCATAAACTGTCACTGTCAAATTCTGTAGGTAACAATGCTTTTGAATAGTTCAGAGAACAGCAATGTGTTGAGAGAGGACAGTTTATATGAAATCACTACACATCACTACATCGCATCACTATGCTACTTTTCACATGCAAGCAAGATGATAGCTAAATGTGGAGCAATTATGCTAACCGCATAAATCATGTTCACGTGAAACAAATCATAACCTGACTATAATGAATAGAGCAAATGATCATTCTAAATACTAAGTGCTAATGCTAATATATAGTGTGAGTGTGTGTGAGAGTGTGAGTGTGTGCAAACAGTCTGGCAGCGTGGCATGGCCTTCAGCAGCAACAGTGCACACATGCATTTTAGATGGAGGTGCAACACACAGTAACGTGAGCCTTCCTCTAACAACAGGACACAGAAAGAATCCCAACATGTTGGTGTCCTCGTTCTTTCAATATGTGCTGCAAAATTCTATGAAGGCACTTACAGGGTTGCTCATCTGACTGAACAGCTGCTCTGCTTGCTACATCGCAGAGGGAGGGAGGGATCATTGGGAGGGGGGAGCGTGAGGGGAAGGAATAAGGGAAGATTTGTAAGACAGGGTTAGCACTGTTATTAGCATTCCGCTATCAAATGTGGCAAGCTCATTTCAGCATATATTTTGCAATCCAGGCAAATGGGATATTCAATGAGAGGCATAATTCAGGTAACATGGTGGTTAAAGATGAAATGCTGTACTCTGCAGTGAGGTATTTTTAGAAGAGTTTGGGATTTTTTTATGTAAACATTCCATCTATGAAATGCTGTGGATAGGCATAAAACTCAGGTGGATCTGTTTATGACAGCTTGCTTATTATACACTTGACCAGATGAACTGTGAAATAATTTTTCAGTCAGAGTAATAGCTACGTTTGTGGTGCTGAGACTCGTTTTTTTTTCATACATCCTCTGATATTTGTTCTGAATTAACATAATTTGTCCACAAGTGGGTGTTAAGCCATTTTGCAATTCTAATCCTCATTTGAAAACACAGTTTACAAGCCATTGCAAATTGCTTATGTAACCCAATATGAGAAGTATACCCAATGCCGTAGCCAAGAAATCCAGAGGGGAAATATCACTCGGGGTGCCATGAAGTATCCTCACAACAGTGCTAACATGTTACTGAAAATGTAACAATTTGGAGACAGGACAACAAGCACGCATGCATGTTAGTTAGAGCCTATTCCTATCTAATGTGTAATCACACCTAATTCTAGGTTTTGCAAATCTTTGTTTTTGAAGGTCAATAAGAGGTCTTATTAATTCGCCATACCTGTAACAAAATCAATAAAGTATAATACACACACACATGCTCACACACACACACACACACACACACACACACACACACACACACACACACACACACACACACAAACCTCAGATACAAATACAAGGAGGACATACCTTCTGCAACTGTGTTTCCAACTTACTGCACTCCTCCTTCTTCTGCTCGATGGCGATCTCCAGGGACTTCAGTTTGGAGTCCTTCTTAAGTCCTGAGGAGGCCAGTGAGGAGGCATGCTCCTTCAGGTCAATCAGACTGGACTGGAGAACACAGATTAAACACACAAGTTACTCTTACCCTTACAAGAGAAGATTTCAATAGTAGTTTATTTTTGTAAGGGTACAGAAGCAATAGATTCCTAGCACATATACATTACATTACATATACAAAATCTAACACCCCGTTTGCCATGGCTGAAACCAGACTCAACATTTGTACAATCTAAAGAAGAAACATGCAGTATGATCTCACCTCTTTATCAGTTAACTCCAATTGCAAGGTGCCGACCTTCTCCTTGAGGTCCTTGTTCTCTTTTTTGTAGGCCTCCACCTCCTCCAGGCGCTCACGATCCTCCCTCTCTCTCTGATCCTTAAGCCTCTCAATTATGCGCTCCTGGGAGAGACAAGTGGGATGTAAATAGTGTATACATGGCACTTGACATTCACATCTGCCCATTTCATTAGAGCAGAGAGGTTCTGTTGTAACTAATCTATATCTTATAAAGTCAACAACTCATACTGTTGTCTATCATAATATGGGATACATCCTCATATAACATAAATACATTTCAAAGCCACTTGACACCATACTTTCAAACACAAGGTATTCCTGGTAACAAATACAGAGAAACTATACCCAAGAATATCTTTGTGAAATGTAGTTGGCCAAAAGTTACTGAAGTGTGCCCTAATATGCCCCCTCTGTAGCATCTGTGTACATTAATATATCTCACCTATTCCCCTCTAATTACTCACTCAGAAGCTAAAAAGCTTCATAAAACTTTAGCTTTCTTGTAAATTGTATCATTCTCATTTTGAATGATGTCATAAAAAAAGATAAAATAATATTTTTATATTTTTTTCCATTTTGTATCCAAACCAACCCAAAAATGACTGAAGAGGACTTCCTCAGGCCATCTGGATCCTAACCACAAACAAACCTTTTTTAAACTACACTACATGAACTTGACAAACTGCACTTACACACACTACACACACTCCACCGCTCTCTCACTCTTAATTAAATCTTCTTAATCTTTCTTTGTCTTTGTATATAGTTGGTGGTCCCTCAGGACAGCACTGCACAGGAAGAGGTTGAGCACCTAATGCCATTTCACTACATGTTTTACAATACTGTCTACGCATGTGACAAATAAAAATCCACGAATCCTTGAGTCGTCTGATAGTGCTACTGAGCGTCGTTTTCAGAAGACCTTTTCGGAGAGCGCCTCCTCCAGGGTGGCCAGAGCAGTGTCCGTGTTGCTGGAGTCAGTCTGCAGAGACTTCACTCGGTCTTTCAGGTTCCCTAGCTGCTTGTCCTTATCCCGCAGCTGCTCCTGGAGATTCTCAATCTGTAAGGAGTCGTGTGTGTGTGTGTGTGTGTGTGTGTGTGTGTGTGTGTAAGAGAGAGAGAGAGACAGAGAACGAGAGAGAGAGAATGTGTGTGTGTGTGTGTGTGTGTGTGTGTGTGTGTGTGTGTGTGTGTGTGAAAGAGAGAGTGTGTGTGTGTACATGACAGAGAAGCAAGACAAAAAGAAAAGACATCAAAGGTGAAGAAACTAGGGAGGCATCATAGCAACAAAGACTAAAATAACACCTGAAGTAACTGAATTTTTTGGAGGGCTTTTAGAATGACGCATCATGTCTGTACATTTCGGGCTGTAGAAGAATCCGGAACTTACTGAGGCAAAGAGGTCAAGATTCACATTGTCCCATGTATTTTAAATCATAAAATGTCATGAAAAAGATTTCCTGCGATGGCGGCTGTAGGGACCCAAAGGGCAGACAGGGGAGAGGTGACCGAGAGGTGACCGAGGGGAAAAGGGGAGCTCTTCCGCCTCTATATATAGAACAGGCTCTTTCTGCATCACTATCCAGATTTCAGCTCAGTGGCCTCGCTGTCCCCCTTCACCTCTGAGTGAGCAGCCCACTGCTTCCTGCCCGCTGGTTCTCACCGTAAAGTGCTGCACAGATCAAAACTGGTTGCATGAATCTAATACTTCCCCTCTCAGCTCTGTGTGGACTTAAAGGTGATATACCCCAGGGGCAGATAAACCCATCAAAGGTGCGGCAGAGCCAGCCCTCTTCTCCATCTCCCTTTTCTTTCCCCCCTCTATCTCTCTATCTCTTCCTCTTTCTCTGTCTCTCCCCCAGTAGGCCTCATCTTCTTCTGGAGGACGTTTTTCTCTCTCTCTCTCTCTCTCTCTCTCTCTCTCTCTCTCTCTCTCTCTCCTTCAGCAAGCCTCACTCACCTTCTTCTGGAGGACGTTTCTCTCTCTCTCTCTCTCTCTCTCTCTCTCTCTCTCTCTCTGTCTCTCTCTCTCCTCTCTCTCTCCCTCAGCAAGCCTCACTCACCTTCTTCTGGAGGACATTGATCTTCCTCTCCTTGACCTCCAGCATGTCCTTCATGTCTCGAATCTCGCCGGCCAGAGTGCCCTTCTCCTCAGTCAGGTCCTGCAGCTGCTTGGTCTTCTTGTTGAGGAAGGACTCCTTCTCCTCCAGACGCAGTCGCAGGGCATCAACCTGCAGGGCAGCACACATTTACAGTGGTCACTCAGTTTGGCAACTTCTTTTGTCTTTTTACGTGTTCCTGTGTGTGACCTCCTGGCTCAATGACACAGGAAACGCTACCAGTTCAAAATGGAGAACTAGAGCTTCATTTCATAAAGGTTTAGTGTGTACGTTTGGTTGTAGAAAATCAAAGTGACGGAAAAGATGAAGTTGGACTCTTGAATTCAAGCTAGAAATGTAAAGTCATGCATTTACTTTATCAAAGCATTTACCCTCTAAACCTACTTATATATCACCTAATTACCTTTGTTATTCCTATTTACACAGTTTATCAACTATAAGCTAACTCTAGAAGAACGCCCGTAAGAATCAATATACAGTATCAGTGTCCTGTTCCACAAATGGCTGAGAAAGTTCAGCAAACAAATGATACTTTCAAAGTAACAGATAAAGTCAAGAGGAGTTGGCACAGTTCTCAGCATTCCCCGTAATATCCTCATTCTGCAAGTCTGCAAGACAGGAGTTCCTGAGAGGTAGGCCAATCAGCTGTTCATTTCCTAAAAAGCATATCTCCTAAATGAATACTGCTTTATCACTTTGGAACGCATACAACTTACACTGTCACTACTTATTTCCTGTGCAGTAGTTTGCCAAGTTTTCTTGAGCCTCTAAAGAAGATCATATTTTAAGCATTTTTAATGTATGTTTTTTTTTTGCTATTGTGCCCTGCCAGGGGACTGCAGATGTAAATTAGTCTGTGGCTAACTCTGGTACAATTTATCAAATGGCAACATTTATGTTTAAAATTGTACATGGTCCTTAATAAATAAAACAAAAAAAAACGCCAAAGAAAGGGAGGAAAGACCTCAGTCTGGAGGATGGCAGCACGCTGCTCCTTGGCAGTGAGGGACTCTTTGAGCACTTCAATGTGCTGCTTGCAGTCCGAGTTCTGGTTGTTCAGAGTCTCCAGCTTGGTCTGTAGGGCCAGCAGCTCCGACTCTTTCTTTGAGAGCTCCTGCTTCAGCTGGTCAATCTGCAGAATGACGGGGGCACAGAATGAAACACATGAGTCACAACATGCTAGCACATTATGGAGTTCATTTGCATAGCATGTGTGCTAGTGAAACCTACCTAGTAGCATTTGCAACAATGGTTTGTATCGTAATTTGAATGCATGGTGGTGGGTGTGTAATGTGTGCAATGTGTGTTTGCATGTCATGTAAGCAGGGGAGCATGTCTAGCATATACGTCATCTCTCGGTGCGTGCGTAAGAGACTATGAGGGCGAGAGCGCCTCCTCCATGTTGAGTGACAGGCCCAGCTGAGCTGAGCTATGCCACTGATGCTAAAGCTCTCTACCGGGCCCCTGCATTCATCATCTATTATACATCACCTTTATCTATGATGGATGAAAGAGCAGCTAAAAATAACACAACAATCCTCCCCGATGCCCCTCGCATGCTGCCTGTTAACAGCAACGCTACTTACTGTACACACACACAGACACAGTCACACACACACACAGAGACACAGTCACACACACACACACACACACACACACACACACACACACACACACACACACACACACACACACACACTGTGTACATACACACATTTGTCTCCCACTCTCTCTTAGGTGCTACAGAGATGTCCATACAAGCATACACTGTAAACAAGCACGCACACATGTGCGCGCACACACACACACACACACACACACACACACACACACACACACACACACACACACACATAATCACACTAACATGTTCACGCATAAACACATACACCACTTTCACTGTCTCATATACACATAGACATCCATCACTTCCTTAACAAGACCTATCCAAATCAATCAACTCTTTCTAACAGGTGCAAACAATGTTGTCATGACACAAAATGAAAAAGCACACACACACACACACACACACACACACAGGTGCAAACAATGTTGTCATGATACAAAGTAAAAAAGCATACACACACACACACACACACACACACACACACACACACACACACACACACACACACATCACACAGGTGCAAACAATGTTGTCATGACACAAAGTAAAACCGACTGAATTACAGCTGCAGCTGAGGAGGGAACTAGCAGCGAAATGGGGACAACTCCAAACGTGGAATGCACATAGCTGTAAGCCATGATACGATTACAGCAGGCTAAAAAGCCTCCAACCTGACACACACAGATACACAAGAAATAAAAGCTGAGAAGAGGCTTGAGCTGTGCTGTCTAAAAATAAGCCATGCTGTGGGAAACACACTTTCGGCTGTATGTGCAGGAAACTCACAAACTGTACCATGTCAAAATCCATGCACAAGGCTGCCAGTAGATATCTCAAAACTAAAGACAAGAGCGCTTGAGATTAAGCTCTGCTTTCACTGCTGTTTGTTTGGCGCTATTTATGAAGACCTGAGGTGAACCTTCCCAGTCTACAGTACAGCATGCCCTCTTCTATGTTGACAAACACAGACACATGTTGCTCTAGCGTGCCAGCGTGACAGCTGCCAACTCATCTCCTCGCTAATAGATGCAGATCTCATACTAGCGTTGACAGTTTCATGGCTCCGCAATGGAGATTTCAGCATGCACAATATCTGAGGTGATACTATTACTGCTGGGCTTTCCCTAGTGATTCTGATACCATGCTGTCAGTGAGTATGAGTGCTAAAGTGCTGTGGCATGAGTGGCAGGAGTACCTTGGTCTTCATGAACTTGGAGTGGTTCTTGTACACCTCCATCTGTTTGATCTCCTCCTCGCGGTCTTCGGTGTTCAGCAAGCCGTTGGCCTTCAGCATCTGAATCTCGTCCTCCAGGTCGCGAATGTTGCGCTCCAGGGACGCGATTTTGGTGTCCTGCTCGAAGCCAAAGGAGAGCAGAGCAGAGCAACCATTTCTAAACACACGGCACACAAGAAAATACTCCTGCAATGGTGGGCGAGCAGAATTCAAATCATCTTACATAAGACACCTGCGAGAGAGAGAGAGAGAGAGAGAGAGAGAGAGAGAGAGAGAGAGAAGTACAGACAGACAGTGTGTGAGAGAGAGGTAGAGAAAAGAGATGAGAGAAAGCATTTGAAGTAGTCAAGAGGAGTTTCATCTTGCAGATGAGAGGGCTAAACAAAAGAGAGAGAGAGAGAGAGAGAGAGAGAGAGAGAGAGAGAAACTGCAGCATTTTATGGCGAAAAACAAAATAAATCCTCTCTTTTCTCCGCTCCGAAAGGATTATTTGGCTAATCACCATTTGGAAGAATTGCGCACACATCCAGCCCTGGCACTAGAGATCAACCGCAGCAAAGTAGAGGAAGAGGGAAGCGGGAAGCAAAGTGGGAAGCGGGAACCGGGAACCGGGAACCGGGGAGAAACAAAAACCCCACAAACAAAGTGAGCGCAAAGCTTCCCTCTGCTCTCTGGACTGCAACTGTGAGAGCAGCGTTGACTTCACAGCTTTTTAAATAAATAATAGCCCGTCTTTGAGATTAGCCATGCTCCATCTCCCAGAGATGCAGAGCCCAGAGAGAGAGAGAGAGAGAGAGAGAGAGGGAGCGAGAGAGAGAGAGAGAGAACCACCCCTTCCTTCAACTCTCCATCTATCGCACTCACTCGCCATCTATCTGCTCATGAACTTCAGGGACCAGCCCTGACCGGGGCTCGGGCGGCTATCAAGGGCTCTGACGGGGAAAAAGCCAGACCACTACAGAAGATGAACAGAACTAGTGGGAGCACTAAGTGGGAGCTGGAGGGAGAGAGAGAGATGGAGAGAGAGGGAGAAAACTGCAGAGAAGAGCCACTGCAGTCCCATACATGCTCTTTTATGTGTTTCTTGACCCATTTAAAATACACTGCAAAAAGTATTTGCATTGCCATGTCAATAACAATTTTAATTTCATAAAGCTTTAAAACTATGACATAATTGTGCCTACTAAGATTGCATGGTTATTGCAATGCAGTCCACACTTCTGAAAACTGAAGTATTGTACTTTCATAAATTGACCATACAGATTACTGATTCTACATGACCAGCTGTAGCATTCTAATGTGCTAACATATCCCGAATCTCAAAAGCAATAGTAGTGCAAGTCTTAGCAGTTAGTAGCACAAGTCTTAGCAGTTAGCTTTTAGCATCGAACACGTATACACGTATGATGTGGAAAGAGGAAGAGTGACAGGAGCATCTCGCTATACCTGAGTGATGGTGGGAAACTGCACATGTCACATCCCGCTTCTTTTCTAGATGCCTCTAAAACTCTCTCTTCCTGCTCGTCTCTTCACTTTCCCTACCATCGCCCTCTTTCTCGCACGCGCACACACACACACACACACACACACACACACACACACACACATCCACACACACACACACACACACACACAGAGAGACAAACAACCTGCACCTAGAGAATTCCCAGGGCTGTGCTAGCTCCCCGCTCACCAAGCGTAAATGAGTGGTGAGCACACCTGATCATCGCCATGGAGATGGATCGATGGACGGGGGAGAGGAAGAGAGGAAAGTTAGCTGCTGTCAGAGTGAGCACAGACCAGTAGGGAAGCTGAAGTTCTCCCTCTCCCTCTCTCTCTCTCTTTCTTTTTTCTCTCTGATCTGTTTTTCTTTCTTCAGAGGAAACATGGAGACAAATGATCAACAGCAGACGCTGAATTAACAAGGCTGTTGAGGCTCCCCTGGGTCATGTGCTTACAGCCAGGGACTCTGGGTATTGCACGGAAGCACCAATCACATGAGACTAGGAGGTGTGTTTGTGAGTATGTGTGTGTGTATGTGTGTGGGTGTGGGTGTGTGTGCACTTGTGTGGATGCATGTGTGAGTGTGTGTGTGTGTGTGTGTGTGTGTGTGTGTGTGTGTGTGTGTGTGTGTGTGTGTGTGTGTGTGTGTGTGTGGCGTGCGCGTGCACATCTATAAACGAAAGACAGATAGAGAGACAGAGAAGAAGAAAGGAGGATGAGAGAGAGGAGAGAGAGGGATGAGGTCATATCTTATTTTTAGACAGCGATGTAAGGGCTGTGCTGCCTCCAGAAGCTCAGAGAAGCCACACTGCTGCTGGCTGATGAGGGGAAAAGGGCTTCTGCTGAACTTCTCTGGCCACAGGGTTTTCTCTGCGTTATATCACATTTTACCTTCATATTATTTGAGCATTATCTAAGATTAGATTCTAACCCGTTTAAGTAAGAATGAAAGTCTAATTCAGTGATAATTCACTATAATGGATGAAAGCCAAAGTTGCTGTTTTTCTGATTGCGGCAGTACCATATCTCATGTCATTCTCCAGTCATTGTACCAGCTTTGCAGTTGAGATTGCGGTCTCACCTTCATCTCGATGATGGTCTGCAGGGCTTTCGTTTTGCTGGGGTCCTGGTGGAGCTGGTTCCTCCGATGAAGCTCCTGCAAGTTCAGACGTAACTTCACATTTGTCTGTGTATCTCCATTACCCTGACTATTATCATCCCCCGACCTCTCTATCCCACAGATCAGACTCTTGGAATGGTCTCCCATTTTCAAAAGCAATTAATTAGGGGTTATTTAATAATTTCAGGTATAATTTCAACTTTAATCATTGTGTCAATCTAATATCTCCCAAACGGCTCTGTACATATTGCCAGTTTATTACAGTGTGTGTGTGTATACAGTATGAGTGTGTGTGTGTGTGTGTGTGCGCGTACAGGTTGTCTCTTCCTTTGTGTCTTCTTAGGGCTGCGCTACTGGTCCTCTATCCAAAATCTTTGCCGCATTGATACGGTAACTCCACAACCCCTTTACAGAAATGGTAGTCAGGGGGAGGTCGTCTCTTTCTGCTTTTCTCTCTCTCGGGACTGACCTCTCTCAAGTGGATGTTCTCCTTCTCCTTCTGGTCCAGGATGACCTCCAGGTGGCTGAGCTGGGCCTCGGCCTCGGCGATGCGCCGCGCCCGTTCCTGCTCTTCCTCCTCGGAGGCGCGGCCGCCCGGCGCCAGGCCCTTGCTCTGCAGCATCTCCAGCAGCTTCTTGATGGACTCGTCGCGCGCGCCCAGCGTCTGCTTCTGCGTCTCGATGCGCAGCTCCATCTCCTCCAGCGTCTTGCGCAGCAGGAAGAGCTCTTTGGCCTGCCGGTCATGCTCGGCCTGCAGCCGCCGGAAGTTCTCCTCGGTCAGCTCGATGGTGGTGAAGTGGTCGTTGCCGCCCATGCGCCCGCTGTTCTCCTGCTGCAGCAGCTGGTTGAGGTCCCTCTGAGTACGCAACTCGTCCTGCAAGGCCTGTATGGTCAGCTGCAGGTGCTGAATGGAAGAGAAGAGGGAAGAAAGGAGAAAAAAGAGGAGAAAAAAGAGGAGAAAAAAGAGGGACGGAATGACGAAAGGAGGAAGACAGAGGCCGATAGATACACAAACAGAGTTAGCAGAGAGAAGAACATCATTTAGATAGTTAACATGTACACTCAGCTAGTATGTGGTATTTACATCCTTTGGTTCCTAGGCATGCCAGGGAGAGGAATCAAAGTCTAAAATCCACACACATGCTGCACCCTACAAACACTAAACACTCTCACTGAATGAGTTGAATCAGTGCAGTGCAATGGCTACTGCACTGCAACTATTCCAAAGAAATATGCACTAGATTGTCTGATAGTCCACACAATGACCAAATGTGTCAGTATCATAGTGGTACATCATTTTTTAAGCAAACCACACACAAGGTCTAGCTCTTGTGTTTGAACCAGACAAAGATGATAAGAAAATATTCAACTGTGACTAAATTGGTATCAACTACCAATTGTATACTTGTTTTCTGTGGAAGCCACTAGAGAAACAGTAGTCTTCCAGCTGCTTGTATTATAATGCTATATAGTCACATGCATATTATTAATAAACATGATTTCAATGGTAACACTTTACTTGACGGGTGAGTTCATAACACATTCATAGCAGCTGTCATAAACTACACATAAAGCATTCATGACTGTTTCATGAGACATGACTCAACATTCATACCAAACCTTTCATGAATGTGGAAGACAGAATGACAACAACTTGTCAAAATAAAAGTCCAACATTGTGTTTGTGTAACCTGGATACCATTAATTTAATCTCTTCAGCCTAAATATTTCATGAATATCTTATGATGTCTACACTGAATGTCACTTTACTATACAAGTTCATAATCGTAATCACTGAGTTTAACACTTGGAGGTACTAACTAGCCTAAATTGACCCGTGTTTATGTAACCTGGAACGGTTGGACATTCCCATTAGCAAAAGATGAGAAATCATCTGCAAAGGTTACATCATAAAACAATTACATTTTTATGAAGCAAAAATTATTTGCTTGACCATGTTCTGTCTTTTTGGCACTGGAGTAGCCCATTGACTCAGATGTGACGTGATCAGGTAAGAGGTTTGGAACAAAACAAAAATGGCAATGCTACTTTGTGACTTTGGACTTTTATTTTGACAAGTTCTCATCGTTCTGTCTTCCACATTCATGAAAGGTTTGGTATGAATATTGAGTCATGTCTCATGAAACAGTCATGAATGCTTTATGTGCCGTTTATGACAGCTGCTATGAATGTGTTATGAACCGTCAAGTAAAGTGTTACCATTTCAATTAATGCGGAATTTACCTAAACTGATCAATAAACATTTGGCCTCATTCACCAATATCTTCCTAAGACATTTTCCCACGAAAACTCTTAAGCAGATTCACAAAGGTGTTCTTAAACCTCAGAATCATTCACATTTTTGTTCTTATCATGATGAATCCAATTTCTTCTTAAATTGAAATGGCGTGCTTTTTCTTAATTAGCATAGGTAAACGCCCTCTCAATCCCCATAAAAGGGCATAATACTGCAGGGCCGTGTGCACATAAATTGAAGCTGAGGCACCAGCTTTTAATTCTACCGTATATTATACACTACATGAGCAAGACAATTTGATTACCGTACATGACACATGCTTTGAAGTAAAAGCACTGCTGCAGGAATTGAACAGTAAATGAGTTGTTATATTTAGTAGTATAAAAAGTGAAAGGTGTTATTTGTTGTGTTCATTTATTTCAAAATAACTGAATGCTTTGTAAAATAGTGGAATTTATTTTATTAAAAAATAATTATATTTTTATTAAAAATATATACTTGTCATTTAAATTATATTGTCTTACACCTGCAGAAATGATGAAAATGCAATAACCATTTATTTTGAACAAACAAGCCAATTTTCAAATGTGCGTAAGAGTGCTTTTGAGTGTTCGTAGATTCTGTTCTTACCTAAGAACAAGAAAACATTTTTGAATATCAGAATCTTCGTAAAAAATGCGTGACTGGGTTTTAAGAACAAATTTCTTCGTAAGAACGGTTGGTGAATGGGTCCATTCTCCCTCTGAATAAAGTGTATTTAGAAACAATTTCATATGTCAAACTCAACTGTTTTGACGTATGATCAACATGCTACAACATCACAATCACAAACACAGGAAACAGGGGAAAGAACAGGACAGAAGCTGTTTTTTTCTCCACTTCAGCATCCTCGGGTTCAGGTGCTGCCTGGACAGTAGTGAAACACAGTCAAACTATATGACAGGAGAAACGATCCAGACATCGTGTTAATCGTTGATCAGTTAAGCTGGTCCAGTGAATCAGTGAGTGGTTTTGACCACAAAGGAGAAAGAGAGATAGAGAGAAGGATGGAGAGATGGAGAGATGCAGAGAGGGATGAGAGGATGAGGTGACTGTGTGGAAGGGATGGGTATGAGCGGACGAGAGGCTGAAGCAGCTGAGAGCCTGGTTATGGACTCGAGCCTCAGGCTCTGCAGGAAGTGGAGCGCATCATCAACTCCTCAGTCCTGCCTGTGGCCGCACTATCTCTCCTTCCCAGCAGAGGGCACTGCGGTGGGACCTCCTGTTTAAACTGCCACATGACGCCCTCTTTAGCACTACCACATTTCTATGATGTTACAAAAAATGTACTTGAAACGCAGTGCAGGAATAAGCTTGGTGATTAACCTCTAAGAAATTATGCACTGACATCAGGGCCAGTGGAGAGTATTACAAAATGGCCACAATATAAAGAGAATACACTGACAAACAAAAAGGGAAAATGGTGACAGGTAAGTATTAAATACAACTCTAGCACTTAAATACAACTCTAGACTCTATACCTAAATCAGTCAGTCTAGTGTTGTAAAACTATACCGAGGGTATAAAGTAGTTGGAGATACAAAGTGCTCTACAGACCTACAGTAGAGGGGATTTGGGAGATATTTAACACAGAGGAAAGTGGTCCAGTACTGGGATAAAAGGGAGCGTGGCAGGGGAGAAACCAGATAGATCAGGACCAAAAAACACACTACACACACCGCTGGGTGGCACTCTATGTTCTGCACCCTCAGCTGCGGTTGCAAACATAGCCACAAACCTTAGTCCTCCTGGCATCCAACAGCTGCGGACCAGACCGTGATTGCAGAAACAACAGGTCATAAAGACAGAGAGAGAGAGAGAGAGAGAGGAAGAGAGATAGAGTAAGAGAGAGAGAGAGAAAGAGAGAGGGATGGAGAACACAATGTCAGAACAGAAAGGAAACACCACTGGGCAGAAGCAGGTGGGACAGTAGAGAGCAGAGAGCAGTGTGAGGCTGTGGACAGAGCAGAGAGCGTTACAATTTCCTACATACTCATCTACAGTGAAAACAAACCAGACAAAACAAACAAACAAACAGCATCAGCATCTTAAGTACCTTGTAGATGGAAACCCCTTTTTGGAATGAACACTATATTTGCCTCCTGTCACTGCTGAGGTAGTTCATATAGCTTAGACAGAAAATAGGAATTTTAAGCAAACCAATCAGCTAACTGCTTTCTTAATTACTCCAAGAGCTTGTGAAGCCATTTTAAGATTTTAGTTATGTGGAATCCAGTACCACCAAAGCTGTAAGACTGAGCAATAAATATGTGTTGCTTGTTGGTTCAATGAGTAAACGCATATTCCTCAAACCAAAAGCCTGCAACTGAACTGAATTGTTGAATTAGCACCTCTGCAGCTTGCACTTAAGTTCAAAGTGGCCTTTTTAATGTTTAAAGGTTTCGGGTTTATTTCTGATGCTGTTTCTTCTTTGACTCATATTATCTCTAAAGTGTAGCCGCTGATCTCTGTGTGGTGCAGTGAGCTGTTTTCACCAGCAGAGGGCCCAGGTCCGCATCCCAGGCTATGCACTGCTACTGTGTCTACTGGAACGTGCCAGTGTGTCTTCCTTCCAGGTCTCTGGGCATCATGCTGCTTACATAAGTATGCCCTTTTCAGGCCATCCCACTCCGAGTGCCCACTATGACATATGCAGAGCACTCAGGGAAAATACTCACGCAAGTACACAAATACACGTGCCCGCACACATGCTTGTTCGTGCATAAGATGTATTCACTCACAGTCTCTCTCTCTCTCTCTCTCTCTCTCTCTCTCTCTCTCTCTCTCTCTCTCTCTCTCTCTCTCTCTCTCTCTCTCTCTCTCTCTCTCTCTCTCTCACACACACACACACACACACACACACATACACACACACACACACACAATTCACCATCTTCACTCACAAGCACAAATGTACTGTGCGTATGCATTGAAATTAGTGAGTTATACTGATTGGGACTGAAATGATTTCATATAACTTATTATGTTATATTTCATGGTTATTGATCCTTCTCATATATTAAATCATGAACAGCTAAGCATGAATGCAGCTGCCATAGTGAGAGAGGAGGACCAGAATAAAGGGAGTGTATTCACTAACTAGTTAGGGTCCAAGACACATGAAGCCAATTACTCAGTATGAATCACTCAAGATGGTCTGTCCTCATTAGGACTAATAGCATCCAGCAGGGCTGAAGGCTACTGCTTTATCTTTACCACAGTCACACACACACACACACACACACACACACACACACACACACACACACACACATACACACACTTAATAATTTCAAACAACACATTAAGATATAAACACATACTGTACAGCTATATATGATTACGCACCCCCACACACACACACACACACACACACACACACACACACACACACACACACACACACACACACACACACACACACACACACTCACACACACACACACACACACACTCACACTCACTCACACTCACAAGATTAGATTTCCCTTAGGGGGGAAGTTCATTGAGGGCACTGCTCATTTCTTCTTTTCTTGGCCAGGTTCTTTTTTTCCTCACTTCCTCCATCTCTCCCCACCTCTCTCTCTCTCTCTCTCTCTCTCTCTCTCTCTCTCTCTCTCTCTCTCTCTTCTTTCTCTCCTCTCCTCTCTCTCTATCTCTATCTGTTGATCGATAGTGTCTCTTGCTGGAAAAGGATTGAAGGAAGCACTCCAATAGTTCCATCTGCATAATTAAACTTGTGGTTTCTTAGGCACACAAGCCACGGATAATACCCCCCCCCCCCAACACACACAAACACACACACACACACACACACACCACTCCTTCATCTCTCTGTCTCTCTCCACCTGGCCTCTGATGACCTAAATGTGGGTCTCATACACTCATACACAACACACAACACACACACACACCAGGACCACCAGGGGGTTTCTGTCACTTGTGACTCAGCGGATGCTCGTTGCCAGCTTTGGCAGCGTCCATCTCCGGAGAAGGGTCTCTCTCTCTTTTGGCCTCCTGTCCTCTCCTCTATTGCACCTGAAAGCCAGACTCTGGGTAATACCGGAGGCCTCCGGAAAGTTCCGCCCTGCCCATCCTGTCCACTGCAGAGGATGGGAGGCCCATCAAAGTGGTCACGACAAGCCTGGCCACTGTTGTGCCGCCAACCAACAACAACAACAACAACAACAACATTCAGTTCCTGTCTAAAACACAAGGTGAGGAATCTGGCTGTTCTGCATGCAAATACAGAATTGTGAGGCTCCGCTGACAAATCTGTCTGTTTTAGATGCGGAGGGGATCAGCACTGTTGCTCTGTTAGTTGGCGAGCCAGCCCAGAATCCCATCTGATCTGAGTGCCTGTCCAGAGCCTGGGCAGAGGGAGAGGTGAGGAGGAGGAGATGAAGGAAGAGGAAGCAGGCAGCTGTGGCCTCCAGGAGCCAGAGAGATGAAATGTGTGTGTGTGTGTGTGTGTGTGTGTGTGTGTGTTGTGTGTTTTGTGTGTGTGTGTGTGTGTTGTGTGTTTTGTGTGTGTGTGTGTGTTGTGTGTTTTGTGTGTGTGTGTGTGTGTGTGTTTTGTGTGTGTGTGTGTGTGTGTGTGTGTGTGTGTGTGTGTGTGTTTTGTGTGTGTGTGTGTGTGTGTGTGTGTGTGTGTGTGTGTGTGTGTTTTGTGTGTGTGTGTGTGTGTGTGTGTGTGTGTGTGTGTGTGTGTGTTTTGTGTGTGTGTGTGTGTGTGTGTGTGTGTGTGTGTGTGTGTGTGTGTGTGTGTTTTGTGTGTGTGTTTTGTGTTTTGTGTGTGTGTGTGTGTGTGTGTGTGTTGTGTGTGTTTTGTGTGTCTGTCTGTGTATGTTACATGGACAGCAACACTACAGTGGGCATTACATTCAAATAACCACTTCAGTCGCGCATTACACGGCGTGAAGCTGCGTGAAACTTTAGTACCACTTTTAGCCACTGAAACACAACTACGCAAACCAAAACAGTGTCTTGTGCAGGAACTGTTCATGCAGACTACAATTGGCGCGGTGTAGCCTACACAACTTTGTTCAAAATTGATGCATTCAAGTTAACTTTGCAAAGTTAGTGTTATAGCCTACTTATCACAACGTTGTCAATCGCACACGCTAATTTATTATAACTTGATAACATCTTGGCTACATCACTGCACTGACCACTCAGCAACTAACCTTGAATGTGATGGCATGTAGTTAATGTAATGTGCATCTAATTCATGTTCATTCACTCACGTAACGGTAGCCAGCCGGTACGTAGTTGTGCAGTATGTATGTTGTGTAAACCTCCCTCCCAAGTTAACATATTCATCTTGATAAGCATTGTGTAGGCTTTAGTGTTTGTATTTTTACTAAGCTTTCAAAGGTCTCGGTCATGATCAATCAGAATCAAATGACAGAAATAGTAAATGAAAGCAGCGCATGTTCCCAGTGCATGTACAGCATTTCCTCGCTCTGTTAGTCTGAATGCTGGTGCCTGCTTCCCTGGTGCTAATAGAGGACATGCCTGCCTCACTGCCTGCCTGCATCAATCAAAGAGCGCAGGTGACTGTCTCCACGTCAAATTTGCAAAGCAGCTTTTTTCTCTCCATGACTTCAACAAAGATTTCCTCCACTTTCTTCATCCTTCTGCCTCCGGGACTCTATCTCTTTTCCTCTCTGCCTCTCTCTCTCTCTCTCTCTCTCTCTCTCTCTCTCTCTCCCATAGAGCACACAAGGTGCCAACTCAGCTCTCCTACTCAAAACTTAATCACTATTCTGGGCATGTGAGTGTGGATATGTGTGTGTGCGTGTGTGTGTGTGTGTGCCTGTGTGTGTGTGCATCTGTAAGAAAACCCAATCCTAAGTGCGACTCTATGGGCTTGTGTGGTGTGGGGTATGTGTGTGTGTGTGTGTGCGTGTGCCTGTGTGTGTGTGTTTGCATCTGTGAGAAAGCCCAATCCTGAGTGTGACTCTATGGGCCTGTGTGCAGGGGCGGACTGGCAATCTGGACGTTCTGGAAAAGTCCAGAACAGCTATCCATCCGACGGCCGTCAGCTGCCTGGCTCAGTGCTTCATCGGCCAAGCACAGCCTACTGTCTCTCCACATAAATATGCATCAATCAGGCTTAATCAAAGCTTTCAGTACTGTATGTGTACACTATCAGTTGTCATTTCCCCCAAAATAAAGGTACAGTAGGCTATATCATTTATCGACAAACTTCACCCCTAAAATAATATATCATAGCTTACCATTCTGTGTTTGGCGTGACTCAAACCTTAGCGTACCGCTCTTCCAATTTGAGACATGCTAGGCATTACCGTTTATTTTCTTCCATTCAACAAAGTTGCACATATTCATAAAGCATTGGCAAAGCTGTAAACTGTAAGAGCTTGGACCTCAATACGGGTCCTAAATGACTTAAAGTAAATAAACATTGCACATACAGTACAAACTTTCTTTACGAGGAGCTGTAGCCTTTCTGTGTACAGTATAAAAGACAGCAAAAGTGTGTGTGTGTGTGTGTGTGTGTGTGCGTGCATATGGTAGTGGACCTATTCGTAAGAAATTCCAGGGCCCAGTCCGTCGTTGCCTGTGTGGTGTGTGTATACGTGTGTGCGTATGCATGTGTGTGTGTTTGTGTTTGCATCTGTGAGAAAGCCTAATCCTGAGTGTGACTCTATGGGCCTGTGTGGTATGGTGTGGTGTGTGTGTGTGTGTGTGTGTGTGTGTGTTTGCATCTGTGAGACTCTACGGGGTTCTTTGAAGTAGTGAGTGTGTGTGTGTGTGTGTGTGTGTGTGTGTGTGTGCGTGTGTTTGCATCTGTGACACTCTATGCACCTGTGTGGTGTGGTGTGCATACGTGTGTGTGTGTGTGTGTTTGCATCCGGGAGACTCTATGGGCCTGTGTGGTGTGGTGTGGTGTGTATATGTGTATGTGTTTGTGTTTGCATCTGTGAGACTCTATGGGCCTGTGTGGTGTGGTGTGTATATGTGTGTGTTTGCATCTGTGAGACTCTATGGGCCTGTGTGGTGTGGTGTGTATATGTGTGTGTGTGTGTGTGTGTGTGTGTGTGATTGCATCTGTGAGACTCTATGGGCCTGTGTGGTGTGGTGTGTGTTTGTGTGTGTGTGTGTTTGCATCTGTGAGACTCTATGGGCCTGCGTGGTGTGGTGTGTCATCATCATCAGGCGCACTCAGAGCTGTGAGAGTGGGAGGAGGAGCTGAGAACGAGCAGAGATGACTCAGACACTAGCTCCGCGTAGAGAAGCCAGAGAGGATTCAAAAATGTATGTGAACTTTATGCATTATGACATCTCATGTGTCATGCTAACACCAGTGTTTCTAGTGTGTGAAACGTTTGCAGTTGTTGATCCATGTGTGTCCTCACGGCTCTATATTTATCCGAGTGGTTGTTGGTTACACCCCTGGTGGGTTACTCTCACTGTGCATGCATGTGTAAAATGTTTCATGAAAACACTATCAATTTAAAACATGTTTCTTCTTTACCGCAGAACACCTTCTTAACCCAGATTCCAAAGCTTACACACAACAGTGTAGGACTGCTGAGAGATGGCTGGGGGGACCTGGCATGAGTGAGGAGGCCAGGTTAAATGCCTGTTGAAAAAAAAAACTGAGAGATGGCTGGTAGGGCTTTGGCATGAGTGAGCCGGCCAGGTTAAACGCATACAGACAGCGTCTTTGCAGGTGAGTCATCAAACATGCTTCCTGGAGGCATGTCAGAGCATCTCTTTTCATCACACACACACACACACACACACAGTCATCAACAATGCATACAAACATACATACATTTACACACACACACACACACACACACACACACACACACACACACACACACACACACTCATCAACAATGCACACATGCATACACATACACACACACACACACACACACACACACACACACACACACACACACACACACACACACAGTCCTCAACAATGCACACATGCATACACACAAACATACACATACGTATTCACACACACAAACACACACGCACATTCACACAGAAATCCACAAAACGAAGCTTACAACAGTGTTTTTTTTTTTTTTTTTGTTGGAGGGCGATAAAGAGCTCACAGCAGGGAGACGCGGAGGAGACTGCGGGAGCGGCGAGTGAAACCTCAGTGAGCAGGAAAGTCCCTAGACTGAGCTGACATCTCCACTCAGCCTTGTTAAGCCACTGCTCACAGGCATGCTCAGCAGGGCGCTGCCACTGATCGATACACACAACCTGCTCACCAGAAACACACAGGTTTCATTCACACACACACACACACACACACACACACACACACACACACACACACACACACACACACACTCACGATACACTAGTACACACAGAGACATGTGCACACACACACATACTCACACACATACACACACACACACACACACACACACACACACACACACACACACACACATACACATACTCTCACACACACACACATACTCACACACATACACACACACACACATACACACCCATACACACATATGCAAACAGACCCAGTGGTGTGCAGACAGACCTCTCTGGCTCCAGTGTCCAGGCCTGGGCTGCAGCTGCGGCTGATGAAACTAAGCTGGCCTGGCACTGCTCGCCTGCCATGGCATCTCGCTCTCCCTGTCCCCCCTGTCTCATCCAGTCTGTTGCCTCCCTCCGCCAGTCTTTCTGCTCCACCTCCTGTGCCCTCTCCGCCTTGTGTTCGCTCTCTCCCTCTCTCCCTCCCTCCCTCCCTCCCTCCCTCTCTCTCTCCCTCCCTCCCTCTCTCTCTCTCTCAGCCCTCCTCCACCCTGGCTCACTCCCCTGCTCATGCCACACCACACCCCCACCACCTCCTTTCATCTCCCTTTTCCTGCCACTGGTCTCGTGCAGGACTCCAAACAGAGGGAGGCGAAGGGAGCAGAGGGGGCGCAAAAGGAGGCCGCCTCCTCACCCCTATCCAGCTGTCCGCGGTTCAGCGGGTTAAAGTAGTAATCAGGCAGAATACAGAAAACAGCTGTGTCTTCATTATTTGAGAAGAGAGTCTGGCCCTTTGGATTACATCCAGTGGAGTAAGACTGACCAGGCGGGCAAGAGCGGACCCTGTGGTGCAACAAAAACAGGTCCGCCACGTCGAGCGGTCGTCTCATCTTGGCCCTGCTCACAAACCTCGCTCCATGTGGGTGACATCTGAGCGGCTTCAGTGGGACGATGTGATGCATGCTGCCACACTCTGCCCACTCGTTCGCTGGCTCCCAGCAGGGGCGCCATTGGACACGTGTGTGTGCAGTGTGACAGTAAACAGGGCCTGGAGCCAGTAGTGCTTTGCAATGCAGATCCGTCGTCAGCCTCTCCTCTTCTCTTCTTCTCACTGAGACACGGACGTGAAATGGCTTCGTGCTCACTGAAAGCATCCTACATTTTACGCACACGCTCTTTGAAGTGAGTTGTGAGAGTCAGGTGCAGGGGCTTTCATATGAGCTGTGCTTGATCCATATGGAACATTTCCCTGCAATGAATGCCTGAAGACATGCAGTGTTGAGGTCTAGCATAGTATTGATATTGCAGCTGTAAAATCAGCTGAGCCACAGTCCACAGTTAACCCTTCACCTGAGGAGTTTTGAACATTCTAACAGAAGATTCTGTCCCGCAAAAATGTAAAATTCAAAAATTCCATGTTCAATTCAATGAACCCAGAGTCCTAGAGAGAAATATATCTATAAGGCTCTGAATGAACCCAGATATTATTTAGAACGTTCAATTTCCAACATTGCTGTCACACCGATGTGACGGTACCGGTTTAAGGGTTAATATGGTGTCTGGTCTCTGCAGTGTGAGGTGTCATACAGGTGTTTCTGGTCTCCATGTCTCTACCAAGTCAAGAGGAAAAGGAACATGATTTGGGTCTACAGTCGCAACGTCCTGATCGTCTCACTCTCACAGGCAAAACTACTGCACCAAGCACTCATTCGGAATCCAGCATCAGTTAGTTCCAGTGCAGTGCAGCCTGACTCAAAGAAAAAGAAATCATGTTATGGCAGCTAATGTCATCCACTCAAGCTGTGACAGAAGTTAAATTAGTGTTAAATTACTGCTGTTCACGCTAATCTTCAGCTGGCTCTGCCCTGTTCACATCACCAAGTTTTCATGTGTGGACACAGCGTCGGAGTCAAAGACCCCACGTCACAGCTTGTTAGCTTCTTAGCCGCGTCCTCTCCCTCTTGTTCCCGACACCTGGGGTCGTCCAGGAGACGTTGCCGAGACGATCACCCACAGCGCTAGCTGCAGTCAGAAGCCATCCCATAATTAACGGTGTGATTTGCCCTTCAACTTGTGTAGCTGGGCGCAGTCAGGCCCAAACATTTCCCCCAGTGTCCGTGGTGTAGCGCCCAGTGTCACTCTCTGTGAGTGAGCATGGCGGGTTAAATGAGCAGTACCGTGATGGCAAGGCACAGCTGTTCGCCACGTGCCTGCAGACACACCTCATTCAGTAAAAGTGTACCTCCTGGGAGACAACGACCGTCTACGGCGTCGGAGGAGAACCTAACTAAGAGGGAGATGAGGCGGGATGAAATGTGAGTGAGCGAAGACCGCGTAGGCCCACGTGCCATGCTCTCATCCCCGACCCTCTCGGTCTTCAGTCGTCCCGCACACACACACACGTTAGCGTTCAAAACCTCAGCACACAGGCCTTATGATGACTGATCTGACTGAGAAAGAGAGCGAACCGCAAATAAATGTCTGAGGCATTGGAACAGCAACTGCAATGCAGGTAGGGCTCTCAGAGTCAGTAGTACCTGATGCGTGATAAATGTGTTTCATATATTCATATTTTCACTGGAAGATTGTTTCACTGCCACTGTTTTATACAAATGATTATTATTACTAGTTAGATTGGGAGGGGAGAGCTCATTTGGTCGAAATTGGTCGTTCTAATCGAATTTCTTCTCTTCTGGGCTTTGCTTTACAAGAGAATTAAAGTTGATTGTCTGTTTTGAGGTTTATGATTAAATGGAGGCTGAACACTCATAATTTCAGTCTGAAATGCCAAACTGACTTCTGCGATTCGATCTGCCAACAGTGTTATCAGCAGAGTACAGGAAAAACTGAATTCATTTTCCCATACAAAATGGTGGCACTGAATCAGTATCAATATACACAATACAAGGAAGGTGGACAATTATAGCAGATCAGATTCCATACATTTATATGAACAACAATACCAGAAATACAGTATGAACAACCATACCAGATCAGATTCCATAGGCCTACATCAGTTGAAAACTCACAAAATACACCCACACTGACAATGCATGATATGCAAAGTGCATGTCTAAAGCTACACAAACCCTGGCACATTCACACACAAAGGGCAGAGAGAAATGCAGACACACACGCACACAGACACACATATTATACTGTATCTACTGCCTCTCTCACACTCACAGGAAACGTGTGCTTCGCCTGGGGCTTGGCTAGCGAAGGCTATTAGCTCTGCACAGACGCAGTAGCTTCTTAACTCCATGGGCATCACCTTGCGGGTCACTGACTTTCTCCTGATGCCTTTCGCCATCGCTCCTGGTGCTCTTTAACAGTGAGAGAGGGCACAGAAATAAGACCCTGGCCTGGATCCATTCAGCTGATGAGACGAGGGATGAACAGACAAGAGGTGTGTAGATAACCCAAGACAACTCGGCTCTGCTAGACAAGACAGAGCTGTTTCCTTTGGGATAAACACTCAATGTTTTGGAGAGCCGTGTATTTTTAGTCCAAGGATAGATAACTATGACCAATGAAATCAGATATGCATGCTTGCTTAAAGCAGATGGAGACTCACGAATCACACATGCACATACACACTAACAAGCACACACACAGACAGACACACACACATGCACACACACTAACAAGCACACACACAGACACACACACACTAATAAGCACAATCACACACACACATACACACATTGGGCCTGGGAGATGACAGGACAGTGCTGTAACCTTGAGAGTTAGCGGATGTGGCGTGCGCCTGCTGAGCTGAGTAATGTGCTGCTGCCTGTCTGAGGCTGTGTAAGAGCCCTGGGAGGGGGTGGGGGGGGGGGCAATACTCCGGCAGCCACAGGCTGACTGACCTGCATGCATAATCCCATCCCAGGTACGCTCCACAGGTTCTGACCACATGGCGCTAGCCACTCCATCCTGGTGGTCCGCATATGCCAGGTGGCAATGAGTAAGCCTTCAGACGACGGTAAATTAGTCATGGAATGTACGCTGTCTACTATTTTGAGCGCTAAACGGTGCTGGATAATGCTGTAACCTTGAGAGTTAGCGAATGTGACGTGTCTGGTTAGTGCTGCTCTGTCAGTTTAGGTTTTAGATTTCAGTGCTCTTCACTCTACACAACCCCCTATTCATCTGTTTGCTATATTTCCTGTCTTTGATGCATGCCACACACTAGGGATGGGCCACCATCAATATACAGGTAGAATTCCTCCCCATGACAAGAATGTGCCATATTGCGATATAAATGATATAGGCAATGACATATTTATATGCGGCGTTATTGCCAAAAATGTCATAAACATGATATAGTTTTAAGTCTACTGTATATCACACATCCCTACTACATACACATATATGCATGTTTTGAATATCTGTGCTCCAACAGCAGACAGGTCAGTGAATGGCATGGGATTTCCAATAGGAGTGAGACAGAGACAGGTGAAGGGAGATGAGAGTGAGAGACAGACAGCATGACAGAGGAGAAAGATAGCCCATCAGAGTGGGAATAGTCTCAGCAAGAGGAGAGGAGTTAAAGAACGAGAGAACCAAAGGGGAGAAGAGTTAAAGAACGAGAGAACCAAAGGGGAGAAGAGTTGAAGAACAAGAACCAAAGGGGAGAGGAGTTAAAGAACAAGAGAAAGAAGACTGCTGAGGAAGACAAGAGATGAGTGAGGAAGCATATGGGATAAACAGATAAGGAAGAAAGGTAGATAAAGACTGCCCCCCCCCACACACACACACACACACCACCGCCACCGCCAAGAACGTTTCGTCCTTGACACCACTCTTACAGCTCTACAAAGACAGCTCACAGTGAGTGATGTAACTAGGCCACATCTTCTCACTCGCATCCATGCAGAAAGACAGTCAGAGACAGAGATGAGAGAGACAGAGAAAGAGAGAGAGAAAGAAGGAGATAGAGAGCAGCAGCGAAAAAGCAGAGGAAGACCGTTTAAAATCAGCCAAGGGTCACCTGTAGTAACAGCTAATGTTACCTGTACTGTAAGCATCAGTGAGACGCTTGCAAAAATAACAGAGATTTCATCACTCGTCACCAGAATAATCATATCAGACATAATTAGCTTCAAGTGGCCGTTTACCCTCATCTGCCATGTGGCATATTTGTGGACATTTCACCTCATCTGCCAAAATATAAAAATAATGCGGTATCTATCCCCAGTAATCCTGATATCGCCCCTCATCAAGAGCATGGGATAATCCTACAAGCTTCCAGCACTAAACTGTAAGCCACTGACACATTGAAATGACCAGATGTTTATAAATATGCCATGAAATTGTAGAAATGTGGACAAATCAGAATAGTTATTTGCCACCACAAAGCAAAACATACAGTAGCACTTCAAATGTCCAGTGAATCCATTTGAATAATTTCACGAACTGACTGTTACAACTGCACCTCTGCAAACTGACTAAACAATCAGCCTGACACTGACATCAAAAGACAATATAAAAAGGTAACAACTCTGTGTTCTTTGGTTCTTTCATGTCTTGATGTCTTAACAAAATTGTTTTACACTGTATCTGTATGGATGCAATTACACTCGCTGACATTAGGACAGAGCCTGTGGTCTTTGTTCTTTGTTGTATAAAGAGATCAACGCTAGTGATAAATGTTAGCTCTCTCAGAGCTTCTCATGGTGGTTCTTAAATTAATCATTCCAATAAGGGGTTTCACATGAGCAGACAAGCAATTTAGTCAACACCTGAGACACAGAAAGACAGCGTGGACGCACACAGACGAAACAGAAAATCGTGTAGAACACAGAATGCAGTGACCTACTGGAAGAGAGACAGAGAGAGTGTGAGTAAGAGCGGTATCTCTGACCTGGTTCTCTTCATGGGTGACCCTCATCTGCTCCTTGAGCACTGAGGTGCGTGCGGCCTCCTCCTTGCGCATGACGCGCTCCTTCTTGAGCTCGGGGCTCCAGAAGCTCTTGATGCTGTTGGCCGAGGAGCCCAGCTTGGTGTCCTTGAGGTCCAGCTCGCGCCTGAGCAGGTCGTTCTCGCGTTGCATCTCGCGCAGCTGCGCCTGCATCTCCAGCAGCTCGCCGCCGCTGCTGCGCACCGCCTGGCGCAGCAGGGCCGACGGCGTGCCGCCGTGGTGGTGGTGGTGCAGCATGGACAGCGAGCCCAGGTCGGCGGCGCCGTAGCCCAGCAGGTCCAGGTGCGAGTGCGGCAGGCCCGCGGTGGCGATGTTGGGCGTGCTGCCCATGGCGGTGACGCGGCCGCCGTACACGCGGCTGGTGGAGCGGCCCAGCGTCATGGTGCCGCGCGGGTAGGTGGCGTGGTGACCCGTGCCCAGCCCCTCGTGGTCACTCAGGTACATGGGCCCTGAGGTGGCGTAGGCGGCGTTGAGCGACTGGATGTTCTCCATGGAGAGGGTCTTCCCCCCTCCGCCGCCGCCACTGCCGCCTCCGCTGTGGGCGCGCCGGTGACCCAGCCGCGGCGAGCGCGGGAGTCGAGGCGAGCGGGCCGGGCTGCTCTCCAGGTGGCTGACCGTGCGAGCGCTCCCGTACATCTCTACCGCCTCCCGCCGAACGCCGTCTGCGACTGGGTGTGACTGGACGCCCGGGGAGTGTGTGCGCGAGGGCTACTCTGACTGGAGGCTCCGCCCTCTCACTGCCACACATCAGCCGCCTGCTGCTGCCTGACTGCCTGCCTGCTGAGAGCGAGGAAGAGAGGGGAGAGAACGAGTGAGACAAAGGAGAGGAGGAGAAAGAGAGAGAGAGAGGGAGGTGAGAACAAGTGAGACAAAGAAGGAGAGGAGAAAGAGAGAGAGGGAGGTGAGAATGAGTGACACAAAGAAGGAGAGGAGAAAGAGAGAGAGGGAGGGAGGTGAGAACGAGTGAGACAAAAAAGGAGAGGAAGAGAGAGAGAGGGAAGTGAGAATAAGTGAGACAAAGGAGAGGAAAAGAAAGAGAGAGAGAATGAGTGAGAGAGCACATGTGAGTGAGAAGGATATTCTACAGGTGGAGCTGGTGTGTCTGTGTAACATTATTGCCCCAGAGCACAGTGGGTCAGAGTGCTGTGGATCTCTGGGCTTATTGAGTCGCCTGGCGTTGGCTTGGTGAGTACCAGTACGAGCGCTAATTCAAATGGAAGCCTGCTGGGACGTCAAGACTATCCTTGGCTTTCCCCTCATGATGCAGTGCTCCCATTCTCATTAGCTTTGACCTACTGTTGAGCAATGACACACTTCCTGTAGATACACACTCAAATACACATGGTCACGTGCATACAGTACTACACACACACACACACTTTTTGATTTAAAACTTCTAACCTCCAATCACAGTTAATGAACATATATTATAAAAAAAAGTACTTGTGGTTTCGTAACGCTGCCTGTTAAAAAGCATAGAAAAACTCTCACACATACAGTAGGAACGTTGAATCAAATAATGTGTCTTGTACCGAATTATAGCCTTGGCGATATCCTTCATCAACACCACTCCCACTCGTGTCATATTGCTTAAATATAAAATCCTGTACCCAAATCTGACCAGATGCAAATTAAGTGGAACTTACCAGAATTGAATCAGAAAATCTCACGTCACAGTTTATTTTTGTACTTCAATCTTTAACCTTACATTAAATCCAATCTCTCAGGTCGTACCAGAGACCTGATTTTAATCTCAATGCCAAAGTCAAAGTTAAAAAGGTCATGTGCAGTGATGTCACTGTGTAACTGACAACTGAGAATTAGTATACCATTAGTGTGCCTCTGTTTTACTGCATGTTGTACAACAGTGCTGGTGGCATGCTGTGGCAGCTTTAGCCAGAGCTTCCTCTACATCTTGACAGGACCATTTTCCTCCCTTCGCTCATCTGTGTCAAGCACACAGCATGTGGCTGTGTGTGTGTGTGTGTGTGTGTGTGTGTGTGCGTGTTTGTGTGTGTGTGTGTGTGTGAAGTTTATCTGTCTTGCCTCAGAAGGCCTGCTGCTGGCTAACATTCTCCTGCTGCTGAGGAGTCAACGCTTACCGTCCTCCAGTCCCCGAAAGCTATTCAGCAGAGAGAAGACTTTAAAATGGCTGCTATTGCTGGCGCTGTCTTTTCCCATTTTGTCTCTGATTACAGAGGAGGACGTGTTGCATGCGCAGATTACTCGCCCACATCGCTCCTCGCCTCGCCTCACTCACCACCCTCGCCCACTCTGCCAGAGGAGGGCTAAAGATCCGTTATTAATGTGTCTTTGTCTGGGTGAAGGACCGGCAGCCCCAAACCCTGCACTCAGCCATGGTCAAACCCACAGCGGGCTAATAATAGTCTCAGGTCAGTCGAAGTTTAATAACAAACACTGTCCGCTCAAAAAATATCTTTACCCTTTGTAGTGGGATGTTAGGAGAGAGACTTGACACCCTTGTCATACTATTTGTGAGTTAATGTTACTATTGCTGGATTTGTATGTGTGTGATACACTGTGTTTCTAATCTGACTACACTGAAAATAAAGACTCTCAAAAAAGATTTGACCTCAGATGACTTTGCAGCAGACCTCCAGAGAAGACATTTATTGATTAAATAAATAACAGAGCTATGCACAATAAATGTGAAAGACAGTTACTAAGAATGTGTGCTCTATGTCCTTCTAAGATGTCTCTCACTCCATGTGTCTACCCCTCGTTATACCACTAAAGAAGCTTGAATCACACGTCCAACAGCTGCACACAGTAGGCCTAGTTTTGAATTCGGAACAAAGCATATTAGTCAGTGGTGAAATCCAGCGCAATATGATATATGATGTTGTTCTTACATTGAAGGTCACGGGCCAGGTGCAAGGACTCTACACTGAAGGGAGAGGATACTCAATTCTATCTACACTATAGCCCCTTCTTTAGTAAGAGGCTCTGGTCAGATCTAAGCTAACCAATTGACCCTCAAAACCATATAGAGAATCTCTATAGGACAAGATAGCCCACATGGGCAGGCCATGCACTGTAAATCAGGTCTAAAACAGTGACTATCTACCATAAAGCACCCTTACTTTGAGAGGTAACCACACACTGAGAAATAGTAATGTTTTCATCCATTTTTGAATCCTACAGTAATATCACATATGGAATTTCACTTACATTCACAGATCAAAATCATAATTTTATAGATCAGAGAGATTTGTAATGAGATGTGGTTCGTGATCAGTTGGTCTCAGTACAAAGATCAAAAAGGTTTTCATGTTCTTCTCTCTATGATTTAATATTTTATCCTTTCAGGGCCTTTTTCGCTGTATCGATTTATCAATTTCATCCTTTTAGGCAATTTGTCACTTGCAGGCTCCTCTTTAAAATGTTGGCATGGAAACCATGCCAACGAGGTTAAAAATAGCACACCTGTCTGATATATGTACGGCCGAGACCCTCTGGCCGAGCAGCACTGGGGTGCGTCCTTTTGCAGAGTGAAGGAGAACTAACTCGGGCTGCAGATGGCAGGCTGGTCATCTGCATGCCCATCCATGCCAGGGCAATGACACCATCATCCTTCCGGAAGCTTCACTCCCCACAGAGCCACATGACACATTATACAGCACCATTGGAGAATATCACCATCTTTGCTTAACACACTACACTGCACAGGATGCTTATGTAAGATCTACAAAAATGGCAAAATGCAATGAACTAAGACTCCGATTCTGTGCTATGTATGTAAATATTCTCAGGAGCAATGTGATACAAAGGACTGGTGTTGGCAAAACACATCAAATGAATCAATAAGGATTTGCTTGTTATGTCTTTCTCCCGCCCTCACAAACGCATCCTTTTTTCCCCACCAGCACCCTCCTCTGAGATTTGTGCCACACTCGCGTATATTTGAGATTATGGTACACCATGGTATGAAAATCCACAGATATCATACTGTGTACATTTGATATTATGGTACACAATGTTATGAAAATCCACAGATATCATACATTTCAGATTATGGTACATCATAGTATCATACATGAGATTATGGTACTGTACACCATGGTATGAAAATCCACAGAAATCAGACTGCGTACATTTGAGATTACGGTACACCATGGTATGAAAATACACAGATATCATACTACGTACATTTGAGATTATGGTACACCATGGTATGAAAATCCACAGATATCATACATTTGAAATTATGGTACACCATGGTATCATACATTTGAGATTATGGTACACCATGGTATGAAAATCCACAGAAATCAGACTGCATACATTTGAAATTATGGTACACCATGGTATGAAAATCCACAGTAATCATAACTGTGTACATTTGAGATTATAGTACACCATGGTATGAAAATCCACAGATATCATAACTGCGTACATTTGAGATTATAGTACACCATGTTATGAAAATCCACAGATCATACTGTGTACATTTGTTTACTATCAATATTGAACAAAATGCCACAGGAGGACACAAATGGCCCAGTTCGCCCATATCAAACACAATCTCCCCATGCAGATCAAAGCATGTGTCCTGTTTATAACTATAATCCCTAGCAAATAATCTGTGAACTGTTCAAAATTGATTATAAAATGCACTACTTAATTTCTATATCTGTTGTCTGTCTGTTTGTAACCTCTGAATTAATCATGCAAACATTATAGACAAATGCTGTGAAACCGTATTATTTTCTGAGACGCTTCTCACACTGACAGTCTCATCTCATAATCCCATGGGAATCAATAAAGTATCTATCTATCTATCTACTGTGCCTAATGTGCCTACATAATACATAGCTTCTATCTTAGGTAAGCATCCTGACCATTCTTGCTCATTCAGATATGAAACATGTGGGATCTTTGCTCCCAAAAACAGCATGGGATATTTGCCAACAGAAACTGGCGAAATTGCAGGAGCACTGGCACCTGAATGCAATGCATCTTAATAGGGCAATGAAAGGGAGTAGGTCAAGGACAGACGACCAATATTAGCTATACTGGTTAAACCATAATTTAATCTGAATGATAGTAGCCTACTGATGGGTCTGTCAGATGCCCACTAGTCCCTCTTTCGCTGTCTTGAGTCTCACACGATTACCCACTATACCCACTAAATCTCAAGCTTTAAAAATGTAAAAATCTTACATTGGCACAAATAGGAGGGCTCATGATACAGTATGTGTACTGATGACAGTACCCTACAGGCCTAAAGATTTGTTGAGAATGAATCGGTTGTTTCCTTCTCCGAATTACTAGGGTGCACAGTAGTGACACCACGAAGGCCTTGCAAAGTAGACCAATAAAATAAGACTTATGGGCCAAAAATCAATCTCCCTCGATAAAAATAAAATCTCTTTGCCATCTTCCAGGACACCGGCCCATGTCCCAGCATGAGATGCTGGGCAAACGTGCAGCTGTGTAGATGCCGTGTAGGGAAATCACTCGAGCTTATGTGAAGGAAACACAGGTGGCATGGCATTTCAGAAATAGGAGTTTCCAAAGACCCAAGGGATGCAGCTACAGCTCAGTCATAGTTTATCCCGATGTTTAATCAGTAGCAAGGCTTATTTCAAGCAGAGCAACTCCTCTTGTGTCTAGGCCGCTAATGCTGACAGCTAACGTTTTCTTCACCCCAGACATTATGGCCATCTCCAGTAGGTGTGGCCCCTCAGTGACACGAAATTAATAATTAATCAACGGGCCTCTCGGTGTAACTGTCAAACACACTGACAATACAAAATTTACAGTTTATGCATCCAAGCAAAGTAGGCTATCCAGCGCACTCTGTCAGGTTGCCTCAGACTTCTGCATCGGGCATAACGTTATGATATGAGAGGCTAATATTGCCTATCAACACGACAGCGCTTCTGTCTGTTCATAAGGACCTGAAGCAGAGCTGCACTCACAGATGCTCTATAAATGGCACTGTCATTTAGCCTGAGAAATGGATTTAAATCGTAATTGTCTCTCTGGTGGCGTTGGTTAGGCTACTTTAGACTCGGTCTTGGTGTTATCATGTATGAAAGAAAACAGCTGCTGATTGAAACTATACATTTTGGTAGACGCACACAACCTTCCTTAGCCCTCCTGCTGCCATTGTTGATTGGCCATCTATAAGGGGTTGCCTTTCTAGTGGACTTCTTCGCTGTCACTCACGTGAAATGGCAAATTCAGTGAGGGTTAGTTAGCGACATATTATTTTTTTTTTCTAGGCTACGGGTGAATTAACAGAATTCACGGATATCCTACACGAATAGCGACGTTAAGTAATAACCAACACTGTCAAAAAATCGACTATAATGTAGGCTAGGCTACTGACAATGTAGCCAGTAGACAAAAACGAATCTGGAATCACGAAGCATTGTCTAAGGTTTAATGGTTTTAAAACGCTCATTCCGAGGCATAGGCTAATTGACTAATAATATCCTGCATAGTGTAGGGATTAGGGAACGCTCTGAATTGTCAAATGATGTCTGTCTCTGACTCTGAAATGGTGAAATTGGTGATGCAACCCTAAATGAAATGCAAATACAGCCTATTACAAGATCCACAGAATTCCACCTTAGAATGTTAAGGCGAGTGATCAATTAGCTTAGGCTCAGTAGCTACTCCCTGAGCAAGTAGAGTGGTGATTGCAGTGGCATTAATTTTTCCTTAGTCGTCACCGAACAAATTGGCCTCATTCTAATCAACAGATTGTTAACATAATTGGTGCCCATCGGCCGAAGGCATCGCGGTTTACCTGGATTCGCGTTTGCGCTCCACAATTTCAAAGCTGTGATTCTCTGCGAACGCCTGCCTGTGCAGAAGAGCATCTTCGTTTGCCATTGTACCTAACTACAGCTTTGAATCATTACACAACGTCGATGAGCCCAAATAAAATGTACTTGATCTATGTCGGCTATGGTTCATTATATGTGGGCTGTAGATGTGCATATCCGTACTACCTTTTAATGGTGATTCCTCTCCATCACGGCGCCGAGCCCATGTCTTGCCAACTCCATTCACGCGAGTCTGTCAGCATCCGGCACCGTCATTGGGCCACGGACACGCGCCCGGCTCCTTTACTCACACTAGAGCATCAGTTCAGCAACCGTTAAAGGGCCAGCTAACTTAGCCTAATATGTGTATGTCAACATACAGAATTAAGGCTAAATCAAGCTACTTTGTCTTTTAAAGCAGCCAGACAGTAGCCTAATGCCAGTTTCATAAAATGAGGTTGCGCCCAACATACAGATTGCTGGTGTTGCAACATCTCTGAATGCATTTTAGAACTGTAACATGTCTATCTTCTATCCTCTCTGTGTCATGTTATGACATCTTATGACTATATGTCAGAGCTACCATCCAGACTATATGTTTTTTATAGGTTGTGAATGGATGTGTGAAAGAGTCTTTGTATTAGGGGTGTCGCGGGCGATAACCATGATATACAAATGCTATGATTTATATTACAGGCTATAATAATACAAGTTTAATATCATCTTTTATCAATTCTCATACACTTGTAATATTTACAGGCTCTCCACCTCACCACAACAGTATTGTGACTGCACACAAAAGGCTGAATGTAACTAATAGCGTTATCAGTTATTTGTTCAATTTGTTTTCCCCTGCACATGCTTCTGTGAGATTATGTAACACTCCAAGTGTATCCAACAGGCTAGTTACTTTGCTAGACATGTCCCTCTGAAGGAGGACTCATCAGCCTTTGGCATCACACGCCATTGACACACCAATCTCAGAAAAGAAGTAGCCTACCGGTATGTGTGTATGTGTGTGTGGCTTGATGGTCTTTTGAACCCACACTGTCAACTTCGAGGCACCTAACCCTAACCCTAACGCTTTCCAGGCAGCGCTGTATTGAAATCGACGGTGGGGGCCCAAAAGACCATATAACGTGAGTGTGTGTGTGTGTGTGTGCGTGCGTTTGTTTGTCGGTGGGGTTAACGTACAACCCCATCTTCTTCTTCTAGTGTGTCTTCCATTCAATACAGTAGGGATGTGTTAACCCAGCCAATCACATAGGGACATGTGTGGTCTGCTGTAATTGGCTTTGCTGCCGGAGGGAACTCTGTGATTGGCCTGACAGGCAGCATGAAGTCTCCCCTGCTCCGGCACTGTCCTCAGGGGCAGAGCTGGAAGGAACCATCTGCTTCAGACGAGCATCTCAGGAGACCCGGCAGCAGCACTGCTCTAAAGCACAGAACTGTTCTAAAGCATTCCCCACTTCATTGAACTGTTCTAAAGCATCCCCTGCGTCATAGAACTGTTCTAAAGCATTCCCCACTTCATAGAACTGTTCTAATGCATCCCCACTTCATAGAACTACTCAAAATCACTGAACAGAAGTGTTCTAAAGCATCCCACTTCATAAAACTGTTCTAAAGCATTCCCCACCTCATAGAACTGTTTTAAAGCATCCCCGCTTCATAGAACTGTTCTAAAGCATCCTTCTTCATAAAACTGTTCTAAAGCATAGCCGCTTCATACAACAATTCTAACGCATCCCAGCTTCATGGATCAGCTCTAAAGCATCCCCGCCTCATGGAACTGCTCTAAAGCATCCGCACTCCATGGCGGTATACTGCTGATGGTGGCACAGGGAGGATGGAGGTGGGCAGGGAATATGAAAAGCCTTCTTTTTTATGTATGGGAGCTTTTGAAGCCCACACACGTTAATCCGAGAAGTCTTCAACCTTACATGAAGGAAGGGCTTTAAATCGTGCCATGTGAGGGAGGCCACGGTCAGCCACAGAAGTCTATGGTCAGCATGTTAAACAGTAAATCGTGATTGCATGTGATGGTTGTAGAGAGTTCGAGTCTGAACGGTGTTGAGGAGACAGTTTAGGGGTGGGCTGTTTCCATGGAGATCCCCATGACTCCTTATGGAGCAGTGAATCAGCGTTTCACAGATAATAACGGTAAATCACAGCAGTCGAGGCCTCCTGTGTTCAGTGCTGCTCTGAAGTGAATCAAATTGAAATACGGCAACCATGCACCATGAGGCATTTTCTTCACATATGCCTGGAATTCTTCTAAAGTAAAATATCTGACCGCAGAGTTAATCACCACATATTGTGAGAAAACATTTCTGTGACTGTCGAGCATGCTGCAGTGTATGACATCACAAGATTTTTTTCTGGAGGTGGTTGGTCTGAGTAATACCCCAGCCCCTGCTTTGCCTCTGCCTACCCGCTACACACACACACACACACGCACACACACACCCTGCACATACGCACGCAAACACACCGCACATAGGCACGCACACACACACACACACACACACACACACACCGCAAACATGCACACATATAGTCACCCTGCAAGCTGTGCTGGTGTCATAAATTTCCCAGCCAATGTTGATGATGACTAATTGTGACAGGAGGCAGAGGAATTTGAGGCATCACCAATGCCAAGGTTTCACACACACACACACACACACACACACCTAAGAGGTTAAATGGTGTGTGTAAGAGGTTAAATGGGAATATACTGTACCTTTTCCCATCACCAGCTCTGGTTTCATTGGTTTCTCTGGCCATTTCCCCCCAAATGACAATCAATATCAGCCTATTGATTTTCTGAGTTTCAGTCTGACTCTAAGACTGAATCTTGCAGAGAAGAAATTAAGTGTTGCCTCTTCAGAGTGCATTGCCAATGGTAAAGTGCTGTTTTAATTATCAAAGAGCCGGCTATTGATCAAATGGTGTTGAGAAAATCAACTCAGATCCGTCTGATTGAGGAACAGATGAAGGAAGAATCGCTGTCTTGAGTCAACTACAGCCTGCTTGCTGTTCATGTCTCTTGTCATTACATACAGACAAAAGCAATACCTTGATTCAAAATCAGCCTCTCCTCTCCTCTCCTACTGCTCTTTGCTGACCTCTTGTGGCTGTCAGATGTACATGTCAAAACCCTGCTCTGTGGATGCAGTTACAATAAAAAGAACTGCTCTATAGATGTACATAAAATGGCACCCACAACACACTGAGTTTTGATGGAACTGGCCACAGAGTAAGGGATAATGTATAGAACGCCGGTCATTATCGGAAAATAAGTCTCGACAGGGCGAACAGGATCCGACGTGCCAGTGCTGGGGTCCTGGGGTTCCGATAATGACCGGCGTTCTATACATTATCCCTTACATAATTCATATGTTAAATTTTGTTGAACGTTTTTGCATCACTATATTATGTTTAAAAAAGCTAATAACAGAAAAGCATGTTATTCTGCCTTAAACTGTAAGAGACCAGGTAATGTACTGTAGCCACCAATAGCCAAAATGTAAAACCAAATGTAGCCAAGATTCCTCTCTACAACACCTAGAAAATAAATACCATAGAGTGGGAAGGTACAGTAAGTTAGAGCGGGCTGGAGATGCTGATACTTTGTAAAAAAGACAATAAGTGTTAGAATACTACAATGTGCACAGAATTCTTCAATACCAAATGTAGCTATAGGTCTACACGACTTCAATTTCCACCTTCAACAGCACAATAACACTCCCAACAGTCAAATGGCAAAAAGACCTGGCCTTCTCTCCCAACCCCAATTTCTGGGAACAAACCTGTAAAAACATCTTCCACATGACCACTAACTCTAACTTACAGCTTATACAATATAAGGTCATTCACAGAACTCAGATCACACAAAGCAAAATGCATTTGTCATGTATACAGACCTTACTGTCCTGTATTTGACCCTAGGCAGATGGGTCAGGCCCTTGAGTCGTGGATCTGCTTGAGGTTTCTTCATATGTATCTCCAATTCTAGGGAGTTTTTCCTCGCCCCTGTTAGCCATGGGCCTTCTTTTCTTTTCTTCCTTTCTTTTCTTTTTTTTCTCTGATTGTCTACACTCTGTAAAGCGCCTTGATACATGTGTAATGTTTTGGCGCTCTATAAGCACAATAAATTGAATTGAATTGAATTTAAAATGGGACTGGCCAACACAGATATCTGCTCACAGTGCACTTTAGGGAGCACAGACAACTACATCCACGCAATCTGGCTTTGCCAACTAGTTCACTCCCTATGGGTAATCGTTACTGAAACACTCCACCATCTTGAGTTGTAGAATCCCAGCATCAGCACCACTCTGTCTTCTTGACGATACATCCAATGTATATCTCCCATCTAAATTTAAAAATCCTTCACTCATTTCTCTAGCTGTCGCTAAGAAAGTAGTCCTCCAAAACTGGAAATCTAAGAACTCATGCCACATCACGCACTGGACCAACCTAATTGCAGAATACATTTCAATGGAAAAAATAATGCTCTCAAAAAGAAGCATATGTCAGCCTTTGAAGATACCTAGAACGCATTCATGATAACCTTTCTTAATTCAACTAAAACAAACTCAACCAAAACATAGCCTTAAACCGCATATATCTCCAGAATTGACCCCCTCACCACACACACACACATAGGGCAAATAGGTTGGATCCAATATGCAAGTCACATGCCTACAAACTTGGGGCCCTAATGTAAGGGCAAAGTCTAAAATCTAGCTAAAGCTAATTTAATAGCTATACAAAATCTAACTATTTAAAGCTAACTTAATTATACAAAATCAAATAGCTATACAAAATCTGTTTGCAAATGTAATACCATGAGCAAGATCCCAAGCACAGGCATCGATTGGTCAGCTAAAAGCTGTCTCACGCCACATGATGGCTTCCTACACAAGGACTTTGCTCATAGACTGACTTTGCCCTTTGTCTTGCATTTAAATTAGGGCCCATGAAGTCCAAATGCTCGAAGCAGAAGTCAAGACAGAATAGAGTGCAGCATTCCTCACTATTTTGGGAACAAAATACTACATGCTGCACTAGATCACCTGCATTTTAGTATCTCAGGACGTTGTAGCTGTTTTGATTCTAGGATGTTATCAAGATCTTATTTCTTATTTCGTATTTTTATGGAGAAAATCAGTCCTAATCCATCACTTCAAATCCCCCCACATGGTGATTATTTTTTATACTATCTAGATTTAGAACGTAGATTTAGTTGCTGGAGAAGCATTCAGACATATGCTATTTTTTCTCTTTTTTTTTTATTCAGGTCTAGAACTGGGATTCAATATATGAGTGAGCTTGTATAAACCTATAAAACAACCGCATATGCTAAATCCCAAGAAACCACTGATTTAATGTGACTAAGGGTTTTATGTGTGAGCATACAGTATGTGGGCCATGATCGAGTGGGGGTTGATTGAGCCTTTTTTTTTTCCAAGCCAGTGTGCATGGGAATCATGGCAGCTTCAGTGACTACTTTTGGACTTCTAATGACAACTGATTTATGGTATACTTGACCTTTGACCTGGTTCTCCTGTGTCTGGGTCTGTCTCATGGACTCTCCTGTGTCTGGGTCTGTCCCATGGACTCTCCTGTCTCTGGGTCTGTCTCATGGACATTTCAGAGTTAGACATAAACATATAACGAGGCTTTGTTTATTTGAATCAAGACACTAGACTTTTAAGTAGTATTCAAAACATTATCTGTTCGACTTCTTTTTGAACAGATTGCCTCATCATAGAATAATTACCGCGCAAAACACAGCAGGTAAACACGAGAGGTAAAGCTGACACCTCTTAACCATCATTGATGTTTATGGGCGTTAAAGGCTTACCATCCATAATTAAGATGGATTACATCCTTTGAAACAATTTTCACAAAACAGCCCGATGTACTCTCAATATCGTCAGAACTTCGGAGTGCTTCATCAGTGTATTCTCCTTGGTACTTCTGGGCTACATTATTATATTTGATTATATTTGATATAGATGGATAGCAAGATTTCCGTATTCATATTATATACAATACATACATTAAACTAGGGGTAGACATAGTGGGTATTAATTTAAGACCTTTAGACAACACAGACTGCTTGACAAAAGTTCATTCTGTTTGCTGATAGTAAGTTATAACATCATACAGTACAGTATATCACAGGGAAAACACAAAGGTGCTTGTGGAGAAAAGCATCAGAATACTCCATTCTGCAGACGAAACATTTCTCGGCTTAGACTATGAAAAACAGGTGTGACATGAGAGGTGTTTGCATTTTTTCTCTTTATTCTTTTCCAGATTGGAAACAAAATTGCAGGGTCATTTTCCATTATCACAGTACATGACATGATGCACCAAAATATTTTTTTTCTATCTTGTTAACAGGAAAACACTGAAAAGAACACAAAGTTTCACGATGGATACTGGACCAACATTTAGCCCATCGTACTTACAACAGTGAATGCATTTTTTTTTTCTCCTTGAATGTATTTTCCCCAGATTTTTTTAGTCTTCAAATTTAGAATTTCGTTTCAACAGATTAACACCTATCCACTCTAAAAATGTTGTTAACAGGAACAATGGAAGCCAGGATCATGTTTTGTCACTTCAGTGTTTCTTGTTTTCATTTGTTTTGTTTTTTTTGTTTTGCTTTGTACAAACACAATATTTATGAAATCCTACATAGACCAGATATGTTAATATGTTTCTCTTTTTTAAATCCACTGTGGGAAACAGTCATTGACAGCCAGCCACATACACTATGCTTACTTTTTGTCATTAGACTGATCTCTTATACACAAAAGCACAAAAAAGTTGGCAGCTCAGCCAGCCTGGGGATGCACAAGACGGCCAGCAAGTTTACTCAGAAGATTTCAACACTGTACAAAAAGAGTGTGTATTTACAGTCGGGGCATGTCAGTAGGTGTGTGTGCTGCATGTCTGTCTCACTGTTGTTGTGTCTGATTGTACGTGTCGGTCTGTTTGCCGAGACAGATAGCCGACTGCTCTGCAGCCCATGGGCTCATTCACTGGTTATTATTGATAGCGGTGTTGGTGGTTTTTAGGAGGCCTTTATTTCTCCCCATGTAAAATCTACTGCGAAAGGAAAAAGAAATCGATCAGCAAATCCTTGTTCCTTGGTGCACTGTCTGGCGGGTGATTGTAAACAGCCTGATATACAGTCAGCCTCTGTCTGCCTTGTGCACTGATATCTCTGGTTAGGTTTGCAAAGTGATGTGAGATCTACGATACCATCTACCAGGATCTATCATGGATTCATGCAAACCTTTGACATGTATGGCTGTATGCATTGAATATGATAAGACATGGAACTTTTTGGACAAGTTCTCAGATATGCTGATGGTGGGTGTATTAGTGGCGAGTATAGCTGATAGCTGATCTCTGTTTTTCTAACATTTGTCTTTGCCTTCTTGTGTCTGTTACACTGCGCACCTGAACAGGTGTCTCTGTATGTTTGTATCCATATAACATGTATGTATGTGTGTGTGTGTGTGTGTGTGTGTGTGTGTGTGTGTGTGTGTGTGTGTGTGTGTTTGCTCATAGCTGTATTTGGATGACTTTTGAGCACCAATGACACGGATCGATGTGAAATACTGTGATGCAGCGAAATGCAACGAAAAAAGAACTTGGCGAATAAGATGGGTAAGCCTAACCAGTGCATGAGCCGGGCGGTACCGGGCTTGGGTAGAGCTTGGCCAGCCCTAACACAGGCAGACTGAGCAGAAGCAGAACAAGCAACCAGGCGGAGCCAAGCAGGACCCATGCTTAAAGCCACAGCATGATGGATGTCATTGATCGACAAGTCAACACAGATAACCCTTTGGCAACAGAGTTCCCCCAGAAGAGGGATTAAACATGCCACGAAAATAAAAACAAGTCGAGAATTGTTTTCCAGGAAGTCATACACCATACATACGAATAGATAAATACAAAGTTCATATCCACATTTTGGACTCCGCAGAAACACAATGTCATTGATTTCAGTTGTGTGTGATTGTGGTGTCACCGTATGCTTCAATCATTGCATAGAACATCTGAAACGAAACTTGATTTCCACTCTTCATCTTATCACTGGGAGTGTCCTTGTGTGGTGTGTTTCTTTTCCTATGGGCTTTTCACATGGCTGTGTTTGAGTGCATGCGTTTGTATTCATAACTCTAAAAGAGAGAGAGTGTGTGTGTGTGTGTGTGTGTGTGTGTGTGTGTGTGTGTGTGTGTGTGTGTGTGTGTGTGTGTGTGTGTGAGTGTGTGTGTGTGTAATAATCTCAGGTATATTAAGAATGAAGATCAAGAGACATCACTGATTCCCAACCACTTATTTTAACAACAATAACGTCATTGTGCTCTATACTGGGTCTGCATGCTATTGCTTATAGAAAGAAACAAGAACAAAAGGGTTAAAATGCAGAATAATTACGAAATAAAATCATGAAAATATAAATAATATTACCAAACATTAAACAAACCATAAAATTCCAGAAATATAAATCCATAAATACACAAATGAATATTTTACAATATCAGAGCTCTATCTAGAGATATGTACATTTACAGTAGTATACAGTTGTGCAAAATAAATTGAGCAAGGATGATATGAATTGCTTTAAAAAAAATGTGAGGTATACAAGTACAAAACAAAAATACGAATAAGGCTCTTATTTTCAAAGAAAAAAAAAATAGGCAAATGATAAGAAACTAGCATATGGAAAGCAATAAACAACAAATCAATCCCAGATGTCCAGTGCTCTGGGATCTACTTGTGATGGCTTAGTGATGGCTGAGGGGCAGTAGTGGCCATTCAAAAACTCTGACATCTTCTCCCTGGTCTGATCACAGTCTTTAGTCTACCCCGTTTGTCACAGCCTTGCCCCTGGAACGTGTGTGGAGCTTGTGAAGTAGATGTTGGATATGGGTTTGTATACATATGGATTTAAATATTTTTATAATATTTATATTTGTGCGTGCATTCCCATGTCCACATTTTACACAATGCATTCGATAAACACATGACAAGGTCAAGGATAAACAAACAGCAGAAGAAAGAGAGAAAAGAAAAAAACAAAACAAAAGAACATTCAGAGAGGGCTAATCATCGCCATAGTGGAATGTCAAGATCTTAGAAACCAAGCATTACATTTATTCATAATTGTTGAGAGCTGTAGTCTGTCCATTCCTTTACAAGAGGAAAAGTGGCCATTTCCAACAGTGTGCTCTCATTGTTGAACAAATTCAAAGTTCAGTACTGGAAAAAAGATACGGAACTGCTGTCCTGTTTTTCTGGTGCGTTGGAGCAGGACACCAGAGCAACTGCAGCGAATGATTCTCAAAAACCACAATTTCAGAATAATGACATGCACTCAGCAGCCTGTATGGGTCACAGCTGTGCTCAAGAGGATACCATGCTGTCTGGACATGTTCGTTCTTTCCGCCAGGATCACGATGTGTAAATCCCATCTTCGGAAACATGCATACACGTGGTGTAGATGGCACTACTTATGCATCCATTCGGTCGTCCATTCACTCGATAGCACTGTTTAGCATGGTGAAGAAACAGCAGCCGTGCCGCACACAAAAGAGAGCAGACCGGGAACTGCCTCCTCCAATGAATACCGGCAAATGATCCTTCCTTCATTTGAGATCCCATCTCTCCCAGACAGGGCGCCAAGTCCCACCTCATCAACCTGTAACAGACAGAGAGGCAGAAAAGGTCAGCTCCTTACGGGCCAATATCATTTACAGGCTGTGAGTGTCTGTGAGTGGCAGACAGCATGGCAGTGGCTCATTTCAGTGCGGTGACAGCTGAACAACAGGTCCAGACAGTGTTAGATGTGCTTTTCTCCATCTAATGATTGATCTCAACAAACTCTCTGACAGAACGTGCTCTCTGTCTCATTATACGCATACCACAGTCTTGCACGAGAGGACAACATCGCATTCAGAGACAAACCTGAGCATACAGTTCTCAGAATGGGAAACGTGAAGGACACAACCCTTAGACCCCAACTTCAAAGTGGAAAGCTTAAATTAAAATGTCTTGTGCCAGAAAATGTCACTGATTCACTGAATTTGATTTGTTTTGGTTTAATTTAATGCAGTCAGGATGTTTAAACACTGCCTGGTGTGCAGAAACTACACATATTTACAATGTAAGCTGATATTTTCGTAGCCTATAAAGATATCCTGGTGCCTCCTAACCACAGGGACATAAATTTATGAGCATATGTAACTGTTTACATATAGAAAACATAACACAGTATAAATGTGCAATACATCAGCAACACATCAAATTGAGGATTCTGTACAGAAGCATGAGCATTCTGTACTTTATTGCAGTAGTAATGTAACAAAATGAATAAATCATGAATGTTCTTGGATCCCTGGACCAATTCCCTACGGTTGTCAATTTCTCAGTGACTATATTTTAAGATTTAAAAATGCCTGAAATGGAATCTGTGGTCAACATAATTATAAAGCAGTACAGTGCCAATGTTTCCCTTCTTGCTGGATAGACAAGAGAAAAATCTCCTTCTAAGATTACTGTTGGTAGGTCTGTGCCATAAGAGACCTACCAACCTAATAAGCAAAGTTTAAAAAACATTATTTTCTTGGCATAAACTACATCAACTAATATTGAGATGTAACTCCATTTAATAACTCTCACATAGAAATTATACAGATGTCCATTTTCAGTATGAATGCAAATATATATCTCAAGTTCATGTTGGTTTGATGAGCAAGGGTGGTGTTACTCTCATTGACACTAGAGGGCAGAATTGTATTTCATCACAAAAGCTCACTCTTCAGCAGCATCAACACAATGATATTAATTGCTTTTCAGTGATAAAGCAAAGCTACAATTTACTTGTAATGACAAAATTTGAATTTTGAGGAAAATGCCACAACTTCAAAACAAATTTGTTCTTGTGAAATATTTCTTCTGAAAAATAACCTTTCCATGGCAGAAAGTATCCTCTGCTAAATGTCAGTGCAAATAGTCATTTCCACTCAAGGTCAAATGCTCCAATATTGCATCTTTCCCCAACTCTGGGTTGGGGTTGTCATGCCGACGCCAGAGCAATCAGCTCCATTCTCTTTGTCTTTTTGCACGCTGTCCCCATGACCACACCCCTCTCTATGATCTCATGACCACGGCCCCGCCCAAAGAGCGTTGTGCTGGGATTGGCTATAATCCGCAAGGTTGAGTAGGCTGCCCTAAGAGGGCCTGAGCTGTTTTATCTCCCGATCCCCACCCAGAATCCCCCCACACACTCGCCCAAACGAGGTGCCGGCAGACACCCACAGTCACACAGCACGTCACACTCCGGCCGTGCGCACACAGAAGGACTGGACACAGGAACAGGGCTGGGCTCGTCAGCCTTTAACTCTCAATCTGTTCTGATTGTGCCACTGTATATCGAAGGCTTCTCTTATTTACCTCTATTTAATCCCACAGTCTTATGTGTCCCGTATTTTCCATCCCACCAATCCCCCAAAGCCCCAGTGATCCACCTCTATATTGTGTTCTACTGACTATATTGTGCTTTAGAGGTGTTTTTTTCATAATGACTCATCATATTCTAAGTCCCATGTGAGTGTGGCCTTGGCAGGATGTTAATGCCTCAGTTAGTACACTGATCTGCTTGCTAATTATAGACTTCTCTGGCTAACCCACTTTCTCGACTGGAGTGAAAGGGTAAACCCCTCCAGCCAGAAGAGGTCATGTGATCAAAGGGCTGACCTTTGACCTTCCACCCTGTATGGGCAGGAGGAAGTGAACCCTGGATCAGGGATGCTGTACAGTGAACTCTCTGTGAACTGAGTTCTAGATTATTGTTCAGTGGAAGCTCAGCACTCTAAGCGAATTCAAACTGGTGAATCACCACATGACAAGCTGTAAAGATCCAATAAAGAATGACCGCCTGCGATCGCTGACCGACTCTGATGATGATGTCATTGTCAGGTGGTCATGTGAATACAAGCGATGATAATTCCACTGGCAGTTGTATGCATGACAGCTAATGGCACAAGGAAACACAATGACTCAGTCTACATATGACATTTTGAGGCGTGTTACTAACATGACCAGGAAAAGCCATATACATTCTTCCCCAACATGTGTAATGCTGGTGTTTATTATACTCATAATCTAAGTCAACACGACACCATGATAGCAAAGGTATCGTGTGTGTAGGTCTGTAGGGTGAGCGAGAACACAATAAGATATACTAATATAGTCATATAACAACATAATAATACAGTTATATAATACCAGTAGTAACACAAGCAAGACCATGATGACGAGGGATGCAACATGACAGCATATTCACAGTGTGTAACAGACCTGGAGGAATGACTTCACAAAATGGTAACCAGCTCATCCATGCTTTTGATCCAAAACGGTTTCATAGGATGATTATAGAAACTACTGATATAATACTATCAAGTATGCCATAGATGCAACAATCCTAGTACGCCTATAACTGCCCACACAGCTCCTCATAGCTTTCTCTGCTGGTCTGGACCATTGAATGTATATATATATATATATATATATAGGTCTGGACACACTCAACTCTATACTGTGTTCCCTTTGTGCACACAGAGCAAAGGCTTTGCTGACAGCCATCCTCTCTCATCAGCTCCTCTCTGCGGGTCTCTGCGTGCATTCAGACCCTGCTTAGTGCCGTCCAACGCTTGGCTGCTCCACCAAAGACAGGCCGGTCCACACACTTCTCTCGAGTGCTGTTTAGTGAAAGCAACGGCCCCATAGGCAGCACGCTGCTGACACGGCACAGCTGCCCTCAGGGTCGCACCAGTGAGGACGGTGAGCCAGAGGACCCAAAAAGCACTTATGTCAGGGATAAATGTTGCCACTAAGCTATGAATGAGTCATCAATTTACCTCAGGCTCTCTCATTACGTGGACAGAAAGGTAATCAAATGTAAATGGTGCACGGAGATATTTACAGTATTACATGTCTTGTTCCCTCATATTTCCTGGAGTACTTTAGAGTTTAATCTAAATACTTCTATGGAATATTCTCTACTAAATATACGAAAACAGATACAGTCTTAAATACGTAAGAAGCTGATGTGTACTTACCAAAAACACTTCGGTATCCTCCTTTCCAGTAATGTCATATTAAATGATAAATAATAAAAACAGTTCCATTTCATTTTTTCCAGTACTAATCCGAATATATTTCTCCCTGTCTTCACCCTACAAAAGAAAAAAAAAACAAGATTACTGTCACTAACCTTATCGCCAAAGAGATAAACAAGAAACAATAAACAATGCTCTTGGTGGCCGCATGTGTGATCTCATTAGTTCTTACCTTCCCCTCAGCAGCTCAGCTCACCAAAATGAGGTGAACTTCTTCCCCAGAGCAGACACAGCTGTGAGAGATTGGAGTAATAAAGACGGAGAGATAAGGCAGAGAGAGGAAAACAGAGAGGAGATTAAACTGCTGTGATGTTCTGATGTTCTCTTGGTCATCTGCCCAGTGACTATCGACGGTATCCATGTAACAACCTCGCTCAGTGTAAATCATAATATTTAATACAAATGAGAACGTAATAAATTAAATAAGACGTTTCTATGGAAAAAAAAAACACATACCAACAATTCAACAAAAATCAGTGTGTACACAAGAATGCAAAAAAAAACCTTAGCATAGTGTGATTCTAATGGGTTTGTTCTGAATATTACCATCTCCCAGTTTTCCCGCCTGCTCCGCTGCCCCTCCCTGCAGGATTTTGGTGAGAACGTTGTCCCCCTCCGCTGGGGGCTGTCCAGGTGCCGCACTCCCTATGCCCCCGGGCGCCGCACTCCCTATCCCCCCGGGCCTCGGTGCTGCTTTAGAGCCTGTGAGAATGAGAGCACAACACCTCTGAGATACACACAATATGCTGTTTCACTCACAGTGGCATCAGAAGGGGACCCAATCCTTAATCCTCAAATGTTTTCAATATTTAAATAAAAAAAAAAATATTAAATATGAAATAATACAATAACAATATTAAATATTAGAATTAAATAAATAAAAGGAATGACAACAGAGTAAATGGAGATAGATGGTCAACAAGCATTGTAGCGTGCAAGGGCATTTTATTGCATATGGCGTATCTAACTATAGACCCTTTCAACAATAAAAACAAAAACAATGCTTGAACGTTTTATTTGGTTCCCAATTTACTTCCTCTACATTAAGTAAGGGATAATGTATAGAACGCCGGTCATTATTGGGAAAATAAGTCCCGACAGGGCGAACCGGACTTGTTTCGCCCTGAAGGGACTTATTTTCCCATAATGACCGGCGTTCTATACATTATCCCGCTTATTATACGGCTACTTGCCAAAACGAAATAATAAACTCCCCACGATATGACTTTAGCCGACATAGTCTAGCCTATTTGTTACCGTTCATCGTGGCATTTGCTGAAAAACAAATAGTTCGCAACAACACACGCTGCTGAACTTGATTCAAACATTCTTTAGAACACGGCTGATCAACCGTCTGCTTTCATGCTTGAATGAAGTTCCAGTCCTTGCGTAGTGATACGAAAGACGTATCAGAAGCACAAAACCCGTTGCCATTGACAGCGGTAATTATATGTTTGCAGCGGTAATTACATGAATTTATTTTACCGTAGGACGTTGGGAAATCCCATTCAAGTCAATGGAGCGTTCTACTAGCATTGTGAAGAGCCGTATAATAAGGAATGTTAAAACGGAAGCCTTGTGGGGCCAACTATGATGCTGATAATGGAATAACTCTCTTGAAAGGGTCTATTTGAGTGAAAAGTCTGAAAGGAAGGTAAACGCAGTTCTCACCAATTCCAGTCGGAGGAATCTGAGGTGGTTTGGCAGCCTGGCCTGGGGCTGCTTTGGCCCCTATGGCTGTCGCAGGGGGAGGTGTAGCAGCAGCTGCTGGCTTCGCCTGTCTCCCAAAACATGAGAGAAATTATTTCATTAGATCTACTTGGTCTAGTATCTGACAGCATTGAACAAAAGTACACTCTCTTTGTTCTGAGGCATTTTTTTAAACTGATGGAAGTACTGATGGAAATAATGCCATTTCAGACCGAGTAACAGTAAATTATGCTTAGCTAACAGTGTCAGACTGGGTTGTTGCTCACACAGAGAACAAAAGGGTACAGTATGTATCCTCTTATCTAACTCTGGGGTAGATGGCAAATAAACAAGTTGTCATGTTCATTTAAGGGGATAAATAGTAGAGTAGACTGACCGCTGCTGGTGGCAGGCCTGCGGCTGGTCCTGCTGGCTGGGGGGGTCCTTGTGTTGGTCCAGTCGGGCCCGGTTTGGCTTGCTGCTGAGCAGCGGCGGGACCTGCAGTGGCCGCTGTGGTGGTTGGGGCATCCACTGTGGACATCGGTTGCTGCTGTTGTTGTTGATGTGGTTGTTGATGATGATGTGGTTGTTGTTGTTGTTGTTGCTGCTGCTGCTGACCGCGTGTCTGCTGGCTCGGTGGCTGCTGGCCTGGGTGTTGCTGGCCTGGGTGCTGCTGGCCCGGGTGTTGCTGGCCCGGGTGCTGCTGGCCCGGGTGCTGCTGGCCCGGGTGCTGCTGGCCTGGGTGCTGCTGACTGGGCTCTGATGGCTGACTCCCTGGCTGTCGTCCTGTCTGCTGCTGTCCTGCGGTGGAGCGCTGCTGCTGCTGCTGCTGCTGCTGCTGCTGCTGTCCTTGCTGCTGCGGCTGCTGTCCCGCAGGACCCTGCTGCTGTGGCTGCTGCTGCTGCTGCTGCTGCTGCTGCCTGGAGTCTGGATCCCCTCTTCGGGATGAGCCGGGCGGTCGCTGCCCCCTCTGACCCCCGGAGCTGTGGTGGTGACCCGGGTCTCTGGAGTGCTCGGAGTCTCGGTAGCCGCCCTGGGAAGATCGCGAGTCACCTCTCCTCTGGCCTCCAGATGTTCCACGGCCTTCTCCGGATCGAGCGGATGGATCCTTAGGGTGCGAGCGTGAGGAACGGGAGGAGCGGGGTTCCTCAGAGGAATGCCGGGATGAGTGCCTTCCGGAACTGCTGCTGCCGTGGTGACGGTGTTCCCGTGAGGACGTGGATGTAGGTTGCCGTGGCTGTCCGTACTCATCCACAGGCCACAGGTCCTCCTCAGGCGGCTCGTCGTAGTCATGATAGGTGTGCTTCACATTGCCTCTGCGGCTCGCAGAAGTGTGGCCTCCTCCTTCGTGATGACGAGAGCGGCTACTCCGAGCCTCTCGTGGCTTCTCAAACCAGTCTGTCTCTTCCTGACCCAAATGATAGGCTTTTTTTTTGGAAAATCAAAAAGAATGGTCAGTTTGTTATGTGAAACAGTGGCAATTGCCAACATCAGGACGGAGAAGCATGCAAACACAAGCCATGCGGATTCCACAGCAGATGGGCATGTCCAGAAATCAAAACATGCAGTCTTTCAACGCAAAAGAACACTCTTCAAATCATCAGTGGAACATAACACAGGGCAAAAAACACAAACAAAAATGAACAAAAAGTACAAAAATGCAAATGCATCATAGACATACCAAGCCACGCATGCAACATGCAAAAACAAATGTAGGCAAAAGTGGTGTAATTCACTGGGCGTCAAATCCCCAGCAAACAATAATAAAAAAAACATCTAGAGTCCCACTGTTTTTGAAACATGCACACGTGCACCTCTCGAGAGAAGAAAATGCATGCATACGACGAGGCAGCAGTGATTCAGCACCAGTTACCTTCACTGTCCGACACGGCACAGTGCATGTCATCTACAAGGTAAGGGTCATCTGGTTTGTAGACATGGCTCCTTGGTATATCCTTCATGTGGTGGTCTTGCACATCCGGTAAGGAGTGAGTGGAGCCATACTGGTTCCTTACATCGTGCGGATCAACCCCAACCGTGCCTCGCCCGATGCCCATTGGTTTTCCGACAGGGCTGAGTGGACTCTCCTCCTCAGAGTTTTGAGGGCGCATCGCGGTGCGCCCAGTGCGGCCTGCACCCCTCTGGCTGCGTTCCATCATGTCTCTCTCGTAGGACTTGCTCCTGTAGCCACTCGAGTCACGGGAGGAGATCTTGTCCATGCCGTAACCCGTAGACCTGGATCTCCCTGAGCCGTACATGCGCTCCTCCTCTTCCAGGGCCTCTCGGCTGGAGCCGTAATATTTCTGATCATCATACACACTCTTTTTGAAACCATAAGAGTCTTCCTGGATCTTTTTGGTTCTTCCAGTTCCAGTACCACCAGACGTGGTGGTCATGGGATAGGAGGCAAGATCAGACTCCACATCCCTTGCTTCTTCAATCGGTGAAAACTTGGACACTTTTTGTTCCATTCCTTGCTTCCGGTGTTTGCTGCGCTTGGAGGACACCACAGCAGGGCCCAGACTTTTGGTTGGGTGCCTCTGAGATCCCCCGCGACTTGAAGAGTGTTTGTTATAATCATCGTAGTAGTAGGAGGAACTTGAAGTGGTGCTCGGTCTGCCATGGCTGTCCACTGCACCTTGCTGATGGTATCCAGTGGTGCCCTTGGGCCTCCCATATTCATCATACTCCTCAACGTAACCACCTCCCCGTGCGGATGGGCCATTCTCACTGCCATAACGGCCAGTTGTAGGATGCCCAAGGCTGTCAACAGCGGGCCCCATGTTCTCTGCTTTTGTCAGTTCACTGATATCATCGATCATGACATAGTTTCTGGGGATGTTCTGTTCCAGGTTAGTAGTGTAGAGACCGTCCGTTCCATATGCAGATGTAGGACTCGGGATGCGATCAGATAGGGTCTGCTCAGGGGTCCTATACTGCCCATAGGTGTTGGACATGGTTGTGGACACATAGGCTCCACTGAAGCCAGTGTCCTGAACTGAGGAGGCCACAGAAACCGCAGGATTACTAATGACCTCGTAGTTAGTGGGTAGCTTCTGCTCGAGGTCAGCCAGCGAGGTCTGCCGTGGCCTTTGGTGAACTGTCAGCATATCTCCAGTGGGCTGGAAAGACATGCTTTGGCTTGGGTAGGGCAGAGTCTGCGATGAACCTGGAGGTTGGAAACCTGTGTGGCTTGTCAGGTCCGGCTGATAGGTGGACTGACCATAGCTGTGGGAAGGGAAGGATCCTGGGGCCTGGTAGGTTGAGGGTTGTGGATGCGGCTGGAAGGTTCCTGGCTGAGGCTGTGAAGCTGCTGGGTACTGTGGGGGCTGGAAGCCAATCTGATGATATCCTCCAGAGGGTTGCTGCGAGGCTGTAGATTGGCTTTGTGAGTAAGGGAATGTTCCAAATGAGGAAGTTGGGGGATACTGAGAAGCTGCACTCAAGTCAGCGGTGTACTGGTTCATTGGTGCAGTGCTGGGCCGCGACAGGAGTCCGTTGCCTTCATAGGCTCCTGTCATAGCTGCGAGGTTACTCAGCTGCAGGCTGTTGAGCTCACTGTCAGACATGTAGTCTCGCAGATCTCCCATGGATCTTAAGTAGGCTTCTCTCCTCTCTCTCTCCTTGACCCGCGTCTCCTTGCGCTGGTTGATGCCTAGTTCCAGATACCTCAGCTTAGCGTCGATCTCCTTCTCCTCCTCCTCTAGCTCGGCCTGCTGCTTGCGGAGCTTGGAGGACTCCTGTTCCACAGCCTTCAGCTCGTGCAGAAGACCTGCCTTGGTGACGCCCTGGGCTGGCCTTGGCAGGACCCTCTGTGGCATACCTGGAGAGCTGTACATCTGGGACATGGCAGGGGTGACTATAGGGAGTGGAGACTCATCTGGGGGAGGGCTGGGAAGAGTTCTCTTCACCTTCCTCATCAGCGAATTCTGCTGCTGCTGCTGCAGGGTGGCCATCTGGAGAACGTTAAGAGAGGGTGGACTATTAAATTAGCACACTAGCATGAACATCAAGCTCTATGAAAAATGGAAAGATAGTTTGATAATGTTAAACCATTTGATAAAGTTTAATAATTATAATTTGTGGTGTGGTGTGCTATACAAATGCTGTCTCTAGTGAGCTGAATTGATATCAACATATCCATTAAAACTGGTAAAGTAATCATAAAACTACACAATATGCACTAAATTACACAACTACTGCACAATGAACAACTGTGATACCTCAAAAGGTTATTGATCTGATCACTGGCAGTTACTTTTCCAATACTCCAATACTATATAATTTCCATTGAATTTAACAGTTACAAATTAGTAACAGGGATTGGTAGAAAATAATTTGTTACAGTATGTATCCACACAACAGCATTGAGGCTTATCAGTTTAATGACAGACAAATGTCTGTCTATCTTACTTCATGATATGTACATGTAAATGCATCCCTTTCCTCTACATCAAACCATCAGAATTTAACATCAATCAAAGTCGACCTCACTGTGACTGTTTTGTCAAAATGTCCCCATTTCCAAATTATGTCTAAAATACGTGCCAAGAATATAAAAAAGTAAACATGCATGGCATGACACAAATACATATAGAAATACACTGATGCTACTTACTAAACTCAAGATACGCGTGGACCCATGGCAGAAAATATCCACAAAGGAATTTCAGTGACTGTCACTGACGACTAGTGAAAAATAGCTGTACAAAAATATAACCAATATGTCCTTCCCCTTTCTTCTTTTCACTTCCATTTCTAATGTAAATGAGGCTCTGTGCTTCCCATGCTCTGCTCTGACAGTATACTGAGTGCTGAAGACTGAGAATACACTCAGACCAGCTGCTGAACATGCCCAGAGACAGCAGGGCAGCACCAGGAAGCCCACACATTGTGTCTCCCTCTGGCCGTGTTAGAGGCTTTGCCAGAGAAGCACATGGTGTGTGTGTGTGTGTGTGTATGTGTGTGTGTGTGTGTGTGTGTGTGTGTGTGTGTGTGTGTGTGTGTGTGTGTGTGTGTATGCGTGAGTGAGTGTCAGATAAAACAGAATGGGAATGTAAAGAAAAATGTTTTTTAAAAAAATCCCATGAAAGTGTGATAAATGAATTGCTGAGAATTACACCACTTTAGAAGAAGTGGGAATATACTGGAGGGCAGAATAAATATAACAGTAACTGAAACGCTGAGCAAAATAGCTGCCACCCCGTTTAAGATTGTATGTGGTGTATGTATGCTAAATTAGTTTTCCTTTCAAATACCATTTACTTAAGGGCCTCTGATTTGTTTTCATTTATGAAATATCTCTACCATAGTTTTTCACTTCTTATTTTTCTCAATGTGTTAAGGGTACACATACTAAGTAAATGCAATGATATTACGTAATGTTGAAAAGCTCATAGGTAAGATGGTTGATAATGCCCACTCACCTGATTGCTGGGGAGAGTTTGATTTGAGTACATGGAGAACCTGGTCTTGGAAGGGTCTTCTGAGGTGGGGCTGAGGGGCTTGGGGTCGGACATGGAGCGCTGCACGCTCTTTATGGGCCTTGGGAGAGACTGGTGCTTCTGAGGGGACTCAGCAGTGAAAGCTTTCTGCTGTGGCGTTACATGGGCCTTATTGAGTTTTTCACTGGAAGCAAAGGTGGTCTCCAGCATACGATGTGGAGACAGCGGGGACACAGGAGAGTATAGTACCTGTGGGGACTTGGGAGGTTGGCGGGATGGGGACTCGTTCTGCTGCTGGGTTTGCTGCTGGTAGCCAATGTCCAGTGGATCTGGTTTCCTCCTTTCAAATTTGGATTGGGTGGAACCAACCATTTGCAGACTAGTAGTATATGGACTGACAGTAGTGGGAACACTTAGCTGTGGCGCTACCACACCCTGGGACTGGGCTTCAGGATCAGTTTGGCAGGCCAAGCTTTCTCCTTTCTGAGTCCTCTCTGGGGCAGAGATGTAGTGTAAAAGCTCTACCTTTGATGTCTCTGCCATGGTTATATGAATTGCAGGTGAGACTCTGCCCAGCTGGTCTGGTTCAGTCTGGCATGAGGAGTCATTGGTTGTTTGGATAGCAATGCTCGAGGTGACTCTAGATGTGGCATCGCCCTTGTTTTCAGTGCTTGAGTCAGAGTGCTTGGTAATCCGTGATCTCCTGCGTCGGACAGGTTGCTCCATCTCTCCCTGGTCCTCCTCATCTGTCTGGACACTACAGTCGACATTGCGCCTGGTTCTCCTACGTCTCGACATGTACCTGTCTTCACCATCCTCGTCATCTGTCTGAACACTACAGTCAGCGATTCTCCTAACAGGCTCCTCCTCCGAGCCATCTCTCAGTCGTGGCATTGAATTCTGCTTCCTCATTACCTTTCCATCCCCAACATCCTCACTGTTCTTAAGAGACATCTCAGAGGCAGAGCTTGGAATAGACCTTGAGGCAATCACAGCTTGCACTGACTGGCCATCCACGCAGGGCTGCCAAAACTGTCCACCAACCATAACGCCCTGTATGGCTCCTTGAGCAGTGGTGGCTGCAGCTGCAGCAGCAGCAGATGCTGCGGCGGCTTCGGCTGCTGCTGCAGCTGCGGCTGCCTCTACTGCTACAGTTTTCTGTCTTTTCTGTTCCTCCAGTTGCTGCTGTAGTTGCTGCTGCAGAGTCTGAATCTGGTCCAGCTGAAATCGCTGTTGGGCCAGTTGTTCCCTTTGCATGACCAGCTGAGTTTCCCTCTCCACTTGTTGCTGCTGTAGGACATGGTGCTTCAGGCTTTGCAGTTCCTGGATTTCCCGTTGCACAATCAGTTGCTCTTTCTCTCTGTGACGCTGAAGCTCAAGACGATCCCTTTCCAGCTCTTCATGCAACCGCAGCTGTCTAAGCTTCTCCAGCTCAATGCGCTCTCTCTCCAGATTCAACATTTGGTCTTGTTGCTGCTTCATACGGTCATCTTCCTTATCTTTCTCACCATTATCACTAGTTGTGATAGTTGTGTCTGATGCGGTGTCTGGCAATACTCGAGAGATCGTTTGTGGCTGAGTCTGCCCTAATGCCTGTGTTTGCTGAATCTGGGAGAGATCTTGACCTTGCATCTGAGTGACCATTTGAGATTGAACTTGTGATGGTATTTGCTGAGACCCTTGAGATTGAACTTGAGGTTGTGCTGGAGGAATCTCCTGGGGGAAGTGAGGTGGGGGAACCAATTGGTGAGCAGGTGGTACAACAGATTGAGCTGACATTCCACTGGTGTAGGTCAAATGTGTGACAGGTTGGGTAGCTGGACCTGTAGAGGGAGTGTTCACAGGGCCAGCCACTGAAGGCTTTCCAAGGTACATAGGTGCTTCTTGAGTGGGTGTACTTGGCCCTGGGATGCTTACAGGAGGAGGGATCGTTGTTGGGTAACGATTTGGAGTTGGAGTTGGATATCTATAAGGACCTTGTGAAGACATAGGCATCCTTGGAGTCACTTGAGGCAACCTGGTGAGGCTAGCCAAGGGTACAGCAGTCACATTGGTTGGAGGATATGGTCTGTACACTCCTTGTACCATAGGTCGTATAACAGAGGCAGGCTGGGTAGTGATTGGCAACGTGGAGGCTATGGGGGTATTGATAGTGGAATATGTCATGCCATCAGGTCCCCTCATGGCAGTTGGATATAGTGCCCTTAGGCTTGCTTGTCTGGCATTGATAAGGTTGGTAAGTGTTTGTCCTTGGACAGTGGGCCTACCATCAAGACCATACAACAGATTGGCTCTGATAGATGCTAAACCTTGTTGAAGATTGAGTCTACCCATTGGGCCTCCTCCTGTTCTAGCAGCATACTGGAGAAGTTCAGGATTATTGGCATAACGGCCACCAAACTGATCCATGGAATTAAGAGCAGCGCACATCCTACCAATCTCCCTGGCAGTGGTAGCACTGTACTGTGCTAGATTTGATTCTTGAAAGCCTGCCATGTCACGAGAAGAGTAGCCACCATAGTCTGCATTGATATTGGACATGGAGCCATACCGTCTAAGGGGTAAGGGTGGGCCAGCAACATCTCCTTGGTGCCGCAGGTCTGTGTAGGACCCATACTGTGCTCCAATCCCCAGATATGCCTGTTCATATGCCTGCTTCATAGAGGACAAATCAACAGCAAGATCACCTGGATCAGCCCTTTGATAGTACTGAAGTCCTGCATCTGCCAAGTTAGTGTCTGACATTGATGGCTGAAGGCGTCCAGGAGCTGGCAAAGTATTGTATTGTTTCTGCTGTTCACTTGTTGGTCCATGCACAGCAGCTGGCTGAAAGGCTGCTTGTTGAGCATGCTGTCCAGAACCTGGGTGTTGAGAAGGAACAGGGTGGGGTGTTTGAGAGAGTTCACCTGTGGGATTCTGGTCTGTGGGTCCTACCTTGGGCCTCTGAACCAAAGACCCCGAGCAACCTCCAGCAAATGGCAGCTTATAGACAACATCACAACAAGCAATCTGGTTTTCCGATTTTATTTGTGATCCAGTGAGATCAAGAACTTCAGGTGCTGGTGGTGGTGGAGGAGGTTCTTCCTGTTTCACAAGTTGTGTCACTGTAGATCCTTGGGAAGCATTACTTTCATCAAGTTGCACCATCATAACATGGGGCTTACCCGTTGAGAGATTCACAACAGTTGGCTTGTTTTTCAGTTCCAATGCCACCCCTCCATATATATCATGTGGAAGTGTTGGAGAGGCAGACGCAGAACCAGAAGAACCAGGAGAAGGCTGTGGAGGAAGAGGAGACACTCTGGGGATGGCACTGACAGTAACCACATTTCCACTGGTAGTCTGGTTCACCATCAGGTCTTTCTTTAATAATATTGGCTGAACTTGGTTTGCCAAGTTATAACGAGCAAAAGATGTTGAATGCTGATGTTGCTGGAGCTGCTGTTCAAGGAGCTGCTGTTGCTGTAGTAGTTTTTGTTGCTGCCTTTGTAACTCTTGTTGCTGGATGCCTAGGTCTTCCAAACAGGCATCAATTTTTGGGATGGCCGGGTCAGGCATTTGTGGTTTGGTCTGAGTCAAACAAACAGGAGCTCCAACCCCTTGCCCAAAGTCCACACGATTCTGAAGGGGGTCTCCATATACCACAGGTTGCTTTGGCTGAGATATGAACATGGAAGCTGCTACTGTCACACTTACTGTTGTTGGGGTTGTTGCTGTTACATGAGTTTGCTCCTGTGAATTCAGATTCATTATTAAAGGCTGAACTGCAGTGAGGCGATTGGAGGTGTTCTCTGAGCCAAAGGAATATCTTCTTGTATCTGTTGCCAGGGATGTTAGATCCATGCCCTGATCTGTCATGATGATTGGAGTAGGCTTCATGGGAGCTCTTAGGTCGACCACATTACCACCTGATGACATTTGACTCTGTTCCACCACTCGTGATGTCCCTGGAACAGTTGAGATTCGACAAAGTGATATGCTTTCCGTAGGCATAGAGCCACGGCTATAAGAAGTTGTAGTGGTTACTGTGCTCATACCAACATTAACTCTTTCTGCAGTTTGGGCTCTTTGTAAACCAGATTGAGAGTGGTAAGTAGGGTGGGACTGTGGGGATGTTGGAGAACTTGATGCTGGAGTCTGTGATGGAACTGTCGGCAGCTGTCGCTTTGTTGGTGAGGACAGAGGAGAGGTAGAGGAGTTAACTGTCATTGGTCTCGCTGGGCTGGTGGTTTCAGGAGTCTTGACTGGTGAATCCTGCGAGGACTGTTGCCTTGAGAGGCGTGGAGCTGCAGTTCGTTGTGGTATGTGGGACCCCTGTGGTGGTGCTGTGGAGGCAGGACCACCATGTGGAGTGGGTGCAGGAGAACGAATGGGACTCTGTGCAGGTGAAGCAGAAGGGGAAGCTGTGGGACTGGGACCTTTAAAATACGAAAATACCTTTGATGACAAAGTTGATCCACCAGCATCAGGTGCTTGGCCTTGAGGTGTTCCCTGACTAGGAGTTCTGGGGTCTCTCTGACCACCATAGGCCTGTGACATCTCCGCTATTCTACCCGTCATCCCAGCAACAACCCCTGGTTGTCGAACATTGCCCTGAGGGCCTGTTGCAGGGGCACCAGTTGTTGGTGCACCTCTGGACTGCTGGCCAGCATACTGCTGAGCTGCTTGAACTCCTGGGGCCCCTCGTCCAGCACCACTTGGGTCACGCAGTGACACAGGGGCTGAGATCTGGGTCGGACTTGAGCCTGGTGTCAAAACTGTTGTTTCAGTATCTAGATGTTGTTTGTCTCTGCCTACCTGAGGTGATCCTTGCTGCTGTCTCTGAACATTGCTAGGTGGCTGGCCTGCTGGTTGTTGACCTTGCCTTCCTGGCTGCATGTGTTGTTGTTTCTGCATCATTTCTGCCTTCCTCATCATTTCCTCATAAACCTCCTCAGCACTTTTCAGTGATTTATCTGCTGCAGATGGCGATGTTGCAGAGGGTGCTTCTGTGGGAGAGTAGAGAGACATAAATGTGGGCAAGTTGCCAGACTTGTAGATCTTTGTACCCCCAACTTCAAAACCCTCTGCCTCAGAATCCATTGAGGGTGAGTATTCGGAGCAGGATGACCTGTGAAGTTCCTCCATCTCAGCTGCTTGCCTCAACTCTTCTGTTGGGGAAGCATCCTCAATAGGAGACAGATTACTAGGGGGCGTCTTGGACCTCTCTCTCCGTCTCTGTGCTCTGAGCTCTTCTTTGTCGCGTTTGGTTTTCCTAGCAGTGCTGCGAATTCTCTGCTGCTCTAAGTCCCTCATTTTCTCTTGCTCTCTAAGGAGTTCTTCCTCTTCCCGCAATTCATCCTCCTCAGATGAGTCCTCAATGGTAGGTAAAAGGGGGCCATGGGAGCGATGCCGTGCTTTTCTCTGCTGTTTGGCCTCCTCTAACCTTTGCCTTCGGCTAGGACTGCTATCACTGTCATCCTCCATGGAAGATACAGATGTTGGAGATGTGCCTGAGGTGTAGCTGGGAGTCGTGGCCGGCAGAGTTGAGGAGTATTCTCCTCTTGACCGCTCCTCAGGTGACCCTGTCAGGCTTTCCATCTCAAGTTCTGGCTCCCTGAGGTCATGTTCTGTGTTAAGTTCAATGTCACGGTTGTAGCTATTGGTATTGTTCAGCTCAATGGTCTTGAAACGTCTTAGGCCCCCAGCCACAACACCATCTCCGCTTTCCCCATAGGCACCTTCACCACCTTTGGTGTCCTCTTCAAAACTGCTAGAGTGTTGAGTGAGTCGTCGCTTGTCTTTTGCCGTATCTCCACTTTGTTTCTGAGTCTTTTTCGTTTTCTGTTGACCATAGCCTTCGCCTTCCCCTGTCTCCTCCTCATCTGCACTCATTTCCATGATTTGCCTCCTCATGAACTCCTCATCAGTCATTTCTTTCTGTGATTTCTTCTGCCGGGCCGGCAGTGGCGAGAGTCCGCTTTCACTGCTGTCCTCTACGTAGTCGTGACGAAGTTTGCAGCTGAGTTCATCGGAAGATGCCTCACGAGCTTCGTCAGAGTCATAGCGCTGCTCCTTTGAAATGGTTAGGGAGCCAGGTCTCTGTTGTTCCCTGTCCAATGCTTCCTGTACCTTGCTCTGCTCTGTGGTAGTTTTAGACTCTAACAGGGGCCTCATGGAACTCTCTAGCTTGGTAAGTTCCGAGGGGCTTGGGGGGCTTCTCTGATGGATGGGCTGCCCCCTCTCATTCAGTTTCACCCCTTCCTCTTGGATAAGTCCTGTGATCTCACTCTGGGAGCTAGAGATGCCATCTGATGAGTACCCTGTATCACTCAGGCTCTGTGTACTAGATTTGTTTGAGTCCTGTAAAGAGAGAGAAAAGAAAAGCCATCTTAGAGCTTTCTCAGCTATTTCATTGGCCAACATTCAAAACAGGGAAACCATTTTCATCAGAAACAGTAGAAACATTTATACAATGTATACAAGAGCATGCACAATATTTGATGGATATGTATGGGTGATATGATTCTGTAAGGCTTACCAACCTTTACAGCAATGGTTTTAGGGGATGACTGATTCTAATATACAGTATGAAGGGATGAGACTTGAGACCACATTGATTCTAATATGTGAAGGATGAGAATTGAGGGGAGTGCAATAGCCATGCTTAACAAGTAGGTTAGGCGGATGTACGTGACTGCATTTGGAATAGAATTGACATCAATAGACAGAATTGATGATCCTGAACTGAACTGATGATCCTGAAAAATGTTTGTCATTTCACTTCTATTTATTAATCATGACAGCAACATGCTTTGCAGATGTATCCCACTAACACCGAAGATGACCATGCAGACCATGCAGTCAGGACACAAGAAGTCACTCACTTCATGGTGTTTAGACTTCTGCATGTCACTGGGTTTCTTTTGTTCTTTCACTATGCTGGTGACCTCTGCAGTTCCCTTCTTAGGAGAAGCTTTAACCCCTTCTTTCTCTACTTTCGGTTTTACACCAGGTTGTTGCTGCTTTCGGGTCTCAGGACCCTTTGGTGATGGGTGGCCAGGTGCAGCTTTGCTGGGTTGTTGCTGGGTCGGAGCCTTACTCTGAGGGGCCACCTGCTTTGCCGGTGTGTGAGATCCACTTACTTGGGCGCCAGGGGGTTTGTGCTGTTGTGGGCCTGTGGGCCTTATTCCTGCTTGTTGACCGGGGCCTCGTTGCTGCTGATTGGTTGGGCCTGGGGGCCCTGGGGATCCCATTGGCTGAGGGACAGGGGCTGGAGGTTCTCCCAAGGCTCCGGACATGGCTCTCTGAGTTTGACAGGTCAGACAGAGCCATTCTTTTTTCTAAAACAGAACAGAGAGATTTCACATCTTATTAGCCATGTTGAAACAATCCCCATATAATTGAAGCCATATAAACAGACTTCATATTACAAACAAGCCCTGATGGACCTTCAATGTCAGTTAAGTGCATCTCTACTCAGCTTTGAATGGAAATAGTGGGAAAATAGAATTTGATTGGGGTATATTTAATTTTGAAATCAGATGGAATAATGGCAGTGGTTCCATATTGTGTTTGGTATGTTTAATTTACTAGCAAGCTGTGTCGACTCCGGCCCTGACAATTAAAACATAACAAGCTCAGTTGTATCTCACACTGATGCAATCACTTTTGGTATGATTCTCTAGGCCCATTCGTGACTTCTCAAACACAACAGATATTGAAGAAATTCACGGATTTTCGCTCAGAACACAAGGTGAATTTGTGCAATAACATTGCCAAGTTTCTGCATTGCTTGCACTAGGAAAAAACACAGCCCGAGAACATCAGTTATCACCTTTACACTCACTCATTTCTTATTTGATCTCTGTGTTCTCTAACAGAATAGAGGTTTCAAAGGAATGAGCCGCAGTCAAAGGAAAGCAGCAGTCTTGGGAGTCGGCCAAGAATGAGGACTTATCATGCAGCCAGCCTGCTGACTCTGTGTAAAGGGGACTTGTTTGACACTGACCTTTATGCGAACAGTGATATGGATGAGCCAGTACTATCAGAAAGTGATCAGTTACAGACACGGACAGAATAGTTATCAGCCTGCCATCAGGGTGAAATACATTAAATGTATATTTGGCAATTTTACTGTGGTAATTTATCATTATTACAATCACAGTATGCTGATGGAGTCATTGCTTCCAAAATATCAGCTGATGCCAAGACAGGTCAGGAAAAATTATGGTGCCCTTCCATTCCATTACAAGGTCATCTTTGAGGAGGGGACTTTTTCACTCCTGTGTAAGTTATAGTATGTAGTATAGTATAAGTTATAAGATGTGATGTTCTGCGTGTTCAGAATTGTCAGGGATCAATTGTGAAGTTGTGAAATCTTAAACATTAGAACAGCTAGTTGTAAATTAGATTGTCTTGTCTTGATCAGCTCAAGGTTGTTTTGATACCATCTCAATTTGAGAAAACAGATGATTCAAAAAACACTCAGGCTTGATGCCCTGATGCATGCACAACACATCAATTCATGAACCTAAATATCTACTGCTCCATTTCCAAATGTATTGGAAAATCAAAAGAACATAAGAATCATATCAAATCACAGTCATATCAGTGGCTTGTGATGCGCTACTCAGAGACCCCTAGCTTCGCAAACAAGCACTGACAATATTTTTGCTGCATAAATAATCCTAAAACCCTCAGGAATAGAAAATCAAAGGCAGGGAATGGGGTAAAATATCCCTGCCAGATGTATAAATATAGCTGGCTTCTCATAGGCACGGTAAATAAAACTGTCTAGGAGGTCAATGATAAATCTTCTCATTGAACATTGGTCAAGGAGAGACATGTTTTGAATCTCTTCATGAAAAACCTTTTTTACCACAGAATTGAGATTAATAGAGATAGATAGTTAGTTAGTGAGAGATATTTAGAAAGGCCTCCAGCAAACCGACACAGTGAGACAGCCAGGCCATCACAAGGACAAATTTATAAGCTTGCATTTATAAGCTTGCATCTTCTTAACCCCCACAAATAATGTAGTCATTCTCATAGTCACAGCACAATTCAATTAAATATCCACACATTTCCACACAGAAACTCCCTTCTCCACTCCCTTCTAATCTTCTTGTGTTCACTGCCACTTGGTTGCAGAACAATATAATTGTAGAAGTAACTCGTTTTTGTTCGACATTTTCTGTTGGACACAACAGCCTAATCATCCCTTTCATTACTGTTTTCTGTCCTCTCTTCATATTTCCATCTCCTACATGCTCTCTCTCTCTCTCAGTGTCTTTGTCTCTCTCTCTCTTCTCTCTCACACACACACACACACCACCCGTTGGTGTGTTGCTGTGTTCATTAGTGAGACTGCTAGTCCTCAGGGTGCTCTACTGATTGTGCAAGACAGAACCTGCACACTGCTCACAGCCCCACACCTGGCAACCTATTATGAGTGTGTATATGTCTCTCTCTCTCTCTCTCTCTCTCTCTCTCTCTCTCTCTCTCTCTCTCTGTGTGTGTGTGTGTGTGTGTGTGTGAAAGAGAGGGACAAAGATATATAAGGAAGAAATTACAAAAAAGGTAAATATGAAAAAAGAGAAAGTGTAGACTTGATAAGCTTACTAAACATCTGACAGTCACACATGATTACGTCAAATTAGACACGGCGGGGAAGTGTTATCGATCGCTTAGAACACAG